>NC_143223.1:2584115-2887145 GCF_030267445.1 Bombyx mandarina
TGTATTAACGGCTTCAGTGTGCTTAGTGCGAGTTTTTTAACGTCCTCGATAGCGTAAAAGTTAAATGAAATTTATATGGATTTGGAACGTTTGCCTACGTTAGCCGCTAGGGGCGCTGTTCCAACTGCGTACAAATCTGAGTTACTTTTACGCTGTCGAGAACGTTAAAAAACTCACACTAAGCACACTGAACACCGACGCGCACATCCGTCGTTACAATCTGTCCCAAATATTTCAATTCGTATACTCTGTTAACTGAATTATTTTTCACTGTATTATTTGATTGACATGGAGCAGATTCTTCCGCGGACCCGAAATAAAATGAATTTATTGTTATTTACGTTGCTTAACAAACCTTATTCGGTTAGGTGTCTTGCACAAATGTCAAACAGCTTCAACAGACCGCACACGGAAATGTCCAGGATTACCACATTTTTAACATAACGAAACTACCGATTTATCAGATATTTCTGAAACTCAAATTGCTTATCGTTAGGGCTACATTATAGCAATAAGATACTTAAAGTGGCCGGCTATAAATATTGCACATCGACATTTGAATAGAGGCAATAGGCTAATTTCGGATTCGTAGAGCACATTATCTTTATCGCGCACTCCCTATGCGACTTTTTGGTTAGTGTGCGGTCGGCTTTTAGTATTTCGCCTTTTATTATAAGTTTACGAAATGTAACACAAGATATCCAATTAAAGTGGTGCTTATTTAAAAGCTGGCTTTGAGTTCAATTTGTCAATCCTTTTTTTTACTTATCACGTACTTTTTTGCAAAGAAAATAAGTACTAAAATTATAAAAAAAGCGTTTTTGAGATAAAAACAGCTATTTAAAGAAATATGTAATTTGCTTAATCCTTTTAGCGTTATCGTCGATTGCTTCATTTCCTCAAAAACTTAGCGTTAATAAGCAAGCAACCTTTCTCAGTAATATGTACTTCAATTAAAAACTTAAATTTATATTCATGCGTCTGTACTGTGAGGTTAAATGGTACCGGCGAAATTATAAGTGCTTGTTATGTAATTATCTTTATTCGATTTTATGTATTTTCCATTTTTGGTTTAATGTACTTTTTTTTTTGCCGCAAATGGATTGTTTATTTATTTTAAGTAGGCACATCAAGCTAAGCAGTAGAGAGGTGGTACAAAGCAATAGATCACCCCGCCACTACCAGCTAGGGCAGTCGTAGAGCAACATTGTTTTAGTATTTAAAAACGGTCGTGAGGAAAACCTTAACTTGTTGCTATAAGCGTTTGCTTTGGTCTGTGGACGAGCTCACAGCACCCTTGGTGTTAAGTGGTTATCGGAGCCCATAGACATCTACAACGTAAATGCCGCCACCCTCCTTGAGACATGAGTTCTAAGGTCTCAGTTTTTATATTACAACGGCTAAAATGCATTACTGTTTCACGGCATGAATAGGCAGGGTGGTGGTACCTACCAGTGAGGACTCACAAGACTTCCTACCACCAGTAATTACGCAAATTAAAATTTTGCGGGTTTGATTTTTATTACACGATGTTATTCTTTCACCGTGGAAGTCAATCGTGAACATTTGTGAAGTACGTATTTCATTTGAAAAATTGGTACTCGCCTGAGGGATTCGTAAACCGGTGCATCGCTAGATAAGGCTCTAAGAATGCATCGAACTTCTTATCCTTTAGGCCACGACCTCAGTGGGTCGCGTTTCCGATCTGGTGGTAGATTCTGCGAAGCACGGCTCTTGCTAGGGTTCGTGTTAGCAACTTCGTCAGGTTTGAGCCCCGTGAGCTCACCTACTAGTTAAGGTTACGCTGGAATAGCCTCTCAAGGCTACCAGCTTAGGTAGGAAAAATAAAATAAGAAATATTTTGACGAGTCGTAGACATAATCAACTCTAATTTTACGTTTTAATCTCGTATTTTTTTATTATCATTATTTCCGGATTATTACGAACGACATTGTCATTATTTTTTTTAATAGTTTAGATAGGTGGACGAGCTCACAGCCCACCTGGTGTTACGTGTTTACTGGTACCCATAGACATCTACAAAGTAAATGCGCTACCCACCTTGAGATATCAGTTCTAAGGTCTCAGTATAGTTACAACGGCTGCCCCACTCTTCAAACCGAAACGCATTACTGCTTCACGGCAGAAATACGCAGGGTGGTAGTACCTACCCGGGCGGACTCACAAGAGGTCCTACCACCAGTTGCCCTGCTCTTCAATGCTGTGCGCCAATGAGTGCTGTACGAAAGAAATAGACAATGTGTAGGAACGGCCTCACATATGGATACTCCAGGATCAATCAAATTCTATAGCATAGAGCTGATTTTCGAAATTTAGTCTGAGACATCAGTCAAGCGAGCCGTTACAAATTCACATTTAATCTCGATATCTGTAGGTAAATTATTTTAATTTTAATTCGTTTCATAGAACAGAATGATTATTATAATATAACTACAGTTATGACTCGAATATTAATTAATAGTCAACAAGACGTTATATTATTATTAATGTTATTATAGTTGTTGTGTTGCCAGGTTAGTTGTATGTCGTTTGGGAGAACAATTTATGGGATTTTTTGGTTAATAATACAGGCTTTAAATACTATACATCTAATTCTTAAGTCATTATTATTTATTTTGTTAAGATACGTATTTATGTTTGTAGCTATTTAGTTGTATAGGCGTGAATGAATATGTAATGGTTTTATCATGTATTTTTGATTGTCGTCTCGTCATCACATACTACAAGCAAATATGTGTATGTATGATGACAATACAAAATTTTGATGATGCGTTTGGAGGTGTAACATGACTTGTGCTTGGCTGTAAGCTAAAAGTGTTCAGTCGCATTGGTCTTTTAGTTTTAAGCCTTTTTTAATCGACATTAAAAAGAAGTAGACTGTAAATTCGACTGCTTTTTTAAATGTGTTGTTGTTACCTCAGAGCTTTTTTCTAGGTGAGGTTTCGGGTGGTCCTATTTATCAACATCCAACCAGTTGTTTTTGAGTCGTTTATAAAAATCTATTTCTAATTGACTTCGACTACATTAATCATATTTTTATTTTATATTGTTAAAACCGGTTTTTTGCTGTTGTTTAAAATTTGGTATTATTTTGACTATATCCTTCTATTTATTCCTGACTTGTGAATTTACGGGTCAATTAATATTTTACCACAGGCCAGTCGTATTGGTGCTATATAATTCTTTTGAGCTGAATTCACGTTTTTTTTATTGTCCTTGTAGGCAGACGAACATACGGCCCTCCTGATGGTGAGTGGTTACCGTCGCCCATGGACTTCAGCAATCCCAGGGGCAGAGCCAAGTCACTGCCTACTGCTTAATACTCTCCACGAGCCTCTTTAGAAGAAGGACATGTCATAGCGCTCGGGATACACCGTGGAGGGGAGCTCATTCCATAGCCGGATAGTACGTGGCAAAAAAGAGCTCTGGAAACGCACTGTCGATGAACGCAGCGGTTCCAGACAATATGGATGAACTCTGCTCCGATGGCGGGAGGTATGATGATAAAAAGGAGATGAGAGGATCAAAACCCTATAACTATCACCCTATCACTAAACCCTATCCCCTATCACTACAATATTATTTCTCCAGCAAGCAAATTTCTCTTGAGGCCTGCAAGTTTCTCTCGTGTAGCAACCCAGCATCCACCTACATGCGGCCATTTTCGCGTGCATTTTAATTGGTTTTGTTATTCATTATTCATGAGATGGCCTCTAATGAGTCGCAGTACGTGTTAATAACAGCCGACGTACGTACTAGGCGGACGAGCGGCCTAATCGTGACTCTATTCGGAAATTAATTGATAAATTAATTGAAGTTAAAGTTAATTGAACACGAAGCGACATGATCCTGAAAGATGGTTCATAATATTTTACTTTGAAGAAAAAAAACCAGTTAAACCGGTCATAATCTCTTTCCTGTTTTCTTTTTTCGTTGAATACTTTGGTTTTTTAATATAAAACAGCCTTTTTGTATTGTGGCTTAAAAAAGTGTTTAAAATTGGCTATCGACCAGGAGGGCTGGTGGTTGTGGCGCCGATGACCACTGGTCCGGCGTGCCTCATTCTCTTGTAGCCTAAATTCTAAAAATGTTCATGTCTGTCTCTTTTATTTCGTTGAGTTTCAATTCTGGGTAGAAACGAATAGATAAATATACAGATATATGCCTATCTAATTCTTTCATAAATCCTACGGATCTATTATGTCAGTTTCTTTTTATTAGATTTTCGTGTCATTTTTAAATCATTAACGGTGCCAAAGAAGTTTTCACGTAATTAAACCCGGATACGGTGGTTCAGTAGTTATCAATTGCCAAACCAATGCGTGATTTGCAAACACATTTTACCTTTTTAAATTTACACTGCGCACTATAAGTAGCTTACTCACGAATAATTCAATAAACACAGGGAAAATGATTAAGCTTCCAAAGCGAATAACGCGTCATTAAATGAATAACTAAGAATATTTATTTCATTAATTTAATTAATTAAAACGAATTCTCGGCGGTACTGAACGAATGCGATGCAAAAAGTGCATTAGGATCGAGTTTTCGGCTGTTTGGGCGCAGATTCCGTTCCGAGGGTACCTGATTGGATGAAGTCTGCACGTGATACGGATGTGCCGTTTTTACTCAATAAAATATTACTTGTTGAAGGCACCACTTACTTAGTCTGCAGTTTGTCTTGATAGCAAAATGCATCGAGATGGCCATGCTATAAAATGGGTCGAGATAGTCATGCAACAAAATGGATCAAAATAGCCATGCTACAAAATAGATCGAGATGGCCATGCAACAAAATGGATCAAGATGGCCATGCTACAATACAGATCGAGATGGTCATGCAACAAAATGAATCGAGATGGCCATGCTACAAAATGGATCGAGATGGCTATGCAACAAAATGGCGTCCCGTTAAAGTGAATTTGATTCAAAACGCTAAACTACAATTGTGCTCAATGGACGTGAAACGTTGATTTGTTGACCAGACGATGCTTACCAAGAACCACTGCCATCATCCACAGGGCATCGCGTACTACTGTAGGATAGACATGGGCAGGAAAACCCTGACAATACGGCCGTACTTACATTAAGTAAGAAATTATTTACTAGTATCGATGTCTGTATGCGACGGTCGCGACTCATCACTATGACTCCTCAAAACTCGAAGGCAAAATTCTTCACGAAGATTTTAATGAAAACAACTTCGGTATTTTGTTTTTTACTGTATCGAGGGTTGCACGAAGTCACGCCCCGTCTGGTGCTCAGTGACGTGTCTAGCTCTAAATTGTATTAAGTTATTCTCACCTTTCAATTCAGAACCTATGACTGCTTCGTGGCAGAGATAAGTAAGTCAATACCTACTCGTGCAGGCTTACAACGCGCTATTAATTATGAGAATTATGTTTTATTTTTAAACTACAACCTGGCTGCGGGATTTGAACACCGGTATAGTCGATAAACTAATAAAGTAACATCACTGAATACCACCTCTTAAGATATGAAGTCTCAAATTTTATCTTTTTTTTAATCCTACCTATGCTTCTTGGTAGCTTCATCGGACGTGTTGCGAGCTCACAGAGCTTAACCCGTGACTTGCTAACACTAGCCCTAGCAAGAGCAGTACTTCGCTGAGTCTACCGGATCGGAATTACAACCCACTGAGAAGATCCGGCGAGAAACTCAATGGGCTGTCTCTGTGGGTTAATTTTCACGACGAGCCCTTCGTCACAAGCGACGGGTTCGACGAGAACGATGACCGGTGCTTGGGAAGCACCAATAGTGTAGCGGGATACGTTCGTCCTACCCAGCCAGTTTTAGGGTTCATATTACTGTAACGACTGTATGGTCGGATCTATCAGCGCAGGAACAATCCGATTGCTTCAACAAGGAAAATACAACTACGAATATTTCACAACTGAGTTAGTTTTTTTCTTCTTATTTCCAATAAATTATGAAACAGTTAGCTAGATCTAATAGAAGGAAAACCGCAGCCACTTATTTCAACAAAAGAAAACAATGGACGTAGTCTACGAAAGAAAGCGTAAACTAATTGATTTATATCGACCAATTTTCAACTGGCTGTTCACAATACAACATTTAATTTATTTCATGATGGTGGGCACTGTTCGGTGTGAATACGGTTGCATAAAGAATTAAGTGCAAGTCACCGAGGTATTCGGACCGATTGGAGGTCGTTTGTACCTTATTTTATGGTTCTGTTTAATTTTCTGTGTCACTGTGGAGCTCCTCAGAAAATTCGTTACAGCATTGTGTTACTTCAGAAAGTATTAAAGCTTTCGATGGATACTCAATGTGAGTAAGTAGCTACTTAAGCCGCTACTTGAGCTCCTAAGCCGTGAAAAAGCAGAGGTTCGTGCGTGTAGCGTGCAACACTGGCACATCTAAGTGGCACTCGGGTGTAATCGGGCACAATCGGTATTTCCCGAATGCGCAGGTGTCATTAAATGTCAGTCGACAAGATTCGCGTGCCGATTTAAAGTTTAACATAAAAATATCTACATAATATAGGTAATATAATTATCATCACCTATCATCGCCTAGCTTCGTTTTCTTCGTTTCATTTTGAAATCGTCGTGGCCTAAAGGATAAGACGTCCGGTGCATTCGTGTTGAGCGATGTACCGGTGTTCAAATCCCAGGTGAGTGGGTACCAATTTTTCTAATGAAATACATACTCAACAAATGTTCGCGATTGACTTCCACAGCGAAGTAATAACATCGTGTAATAAAAATTAAACCCGCAAATTTTAATTTGCGTAATTACTGGTGGTAGGACTTCTTGTGAGTCCGCGCGGGTAGGTACCATCACCCTGCCTATTTCTACCGTGAAGCAGTAATGCGTTTCGGTTTGAAGGGTGGGGCAGCCGTTGTAACCATACTGAGACATTAGAACTTATATCTCAATGTGGGTGGCGCATTTACATCGTAGATGTCTATTGGCTTCAGTAACCACTTAACACCAGGTGGGTTGTGAGCTCGTCTACCCATCTACGCAAAAAATAAATAAAAAACAGAATACTGTACACTACCAAAAAAATATAATTGTTTATAAAATAGTGTGTTTGACTTATTTATTTTAGCAAATTTCCCGTTAATAGGAGAGTAATAAATAAGAAATCAGATACGTATTGTGCACAATCGAAAAACGTAAAATTAAAGAAATCTTTAAAATGCCACAAAATTAATTTAAAACTATTAGTCACGGACGAGTCCGTATAAAATATTTTGTAAAACCATAAACTATTCTAAACGTCAGAAAGAATATACCTAATGACAATTAAAAACGCGTCATTAATCCTGATTTGACAGTTTTAATTATGTATATGGCTGCGAAAACCAAAGAAAATACTGTGTTTTAAAATTGTTATAACTCTATCTAGCTATTTAGTTCCAGCTAACGTACAGAACCTTTGAATATATTAAAAACTCAAACGATATTATTTTTTACTATTGACACGAGCCGCGGCCAGACTTCTTGGAAGAAGCCTTATTATACAGACGATTGGAATGAAATTAAGCATTTTGTACTTACTTGTTATTGTGAAATAATGTTTGTTCGTCATTGAGCATAAGACGTGTTTCGACTCAAATAATATAGTTGATTGATTGATTGAAGGGAATTCCTTGTGGGTTTTTTTTTACAGTATATTTATGGAAAGTAGAAAAATTATCGATTAAAAACGCTTTGCTGTTCGACTTCGCGTTAAATTGTTTCATTTTATTATTTACAAGCGGACGGATCCGGTTCCGCTCGGGCCTTAAAAAATTTTTAACGTTATTTGATGCTTTATTTTTTTAGATAAAATAACACTTATTGCGGCATAATTATAATAGTTGGATATATGCTGTCGCGACACTTTTTGTAAATAATAATGTGTTCTACAAAGTCACATTATTTTATTCTATCATCAATAGTTTTCGCAGGGCACGCAGAATATTTTAGGTAATTTTTTTACACCTTAGGTTACATTATTGGAGTATTTGTAAGGATCCCTAATTTTTTTCAAAAAAGATTATAGCCTATGTCACTCGGGAATAGTGTAGCTTCCAAACAGTGAAAGAATTTTTCAAATCGGTTCAGTAGTTTCGGAGCCTATTCAATACAAACAAACAAATCTTTTCTCTTTATAATATTATTAGTACAGATTCCGTTACGAATACGATTTCCAGTAAAGATCGTGAATGTCTGTAAACTTTTTGGATAATATTCTGATTTGTACTTAAAATTTGTTTTAGGTGTATGCGTTCTCTGGTTCTTAATCAGTTAAGGTTTGCGACGTTGCTGGCACTTGAGCTAAGTTTAATAGAATCTTTTTGATTTTGTATGCGAGTGAACGTGCTCACACTCCACCTGGTGTTTGGTGGTTACTGGAGCTCATAGTGAATACTGTCACTCACCTTCAACGCGCTCGTCTGACCATCCTGATAAAAAACTTTAGCGTTACGCAATAAATTTGTATTTTTTAGCATTTCCCGTAGTACAGGCACATTCTCTAGGTCTAAAAAACGTTAAATGCTCGGCTGTAAGCAGCTACTATAGAAGCGGCGGATCGTTGATTGGTCCGGGAGGCACGAAATCTGGCCGAACCTTTAGTGTTGTGATGTGAAGAAACGTTTATGTAGATTTAATTTGTTTAATAGACACGGGTGAACGTCCTCACGGCCCAATGTTAGATGAATCGAAATCTATAGATATCACCGTCTACAATATCGTTATACACTTTCAGAAGTGAGAAAGAAGAGTTTGCCTTTCGTTTGTAAGGCAAAACAAGAGTCCCAAGCTTTCAGGCAGGAACGCATGACTGCTTTGAGGCAGAAATAAGCAAGGCGGTGGTACCTACCCGTCCGGGATCATAATACGCCCTGTCAATGGTATGTTTAAGTTTTCCTATTTGCGTAACTATTTTTAAACTCAACATATTCTTCTTGCCCACTATACGGGGTCGACGAAGTATGCCCTCATTTTCTATTTAGGCCTATCATACATCATCTCTACGATTGCACTCTTTTCTCGCATATTCTCTTTCGTACAATTCATTTAAGTATTTTTAGGACGCTCGTACCCCACCGCTCAGTGCTGCAAACCTTGAAACAAATTTAAAATTTAACAAAATTTTTATTATTAGACCCTTTTAAAAAGTTTCGTATTCCCTGATCTTAATAGAAAAAAAAACTCAGTCTCCGACATTTCATACCTTCATTTCCCGTGAGAAAACTTCAAGATATTTATTGATATCGTATTATAAAATTACTGAGACGTCGTTGAATTGAAATACATGAATCCTACACGTATAAGGACGCAGGCGAGACGCTAACCGCGCCACCTCCATCACGCAGACATAGGTCATTTCATTCTAGTACGTTTACGCCGACGGCAGAAGAAATCTATTTATCAATGTGTAGTATTAATCGAATTAGTTTCGAGTGAATCACAATCAAACAACGAAAATGTGATTACTATAAGTAGAACAGTGATCGCGCAAATGAGTGAACCAATTCATTGTCCGTCTGGTGTTTAGTGGTTAGTAATGCGCATTGACATTATGAATGTCGCCATTGTTACGACGGAAGGTAGTAAACATCTTCTATATATTAATACGTGAAGCAAAAACTTTGTACCCCTTTTAACGAAAATTGCGCGGACGGAGGAGTATGAAATTTCCCACACTTATAGAGAATATAGAGAAGGAGTGCACAATGCTAATATTTAAAAAAAATAATGAATAAATGATACATTAAATCAATAAAGAAAACATTACACACACTGCCATGTATTTGACACACACAGATATACTCTTTGTTTATTGTCAAACTTTAGTTAATGCTTAAAGTGACAGAATTTGCTAACACTAGCCCTAGCAAGAGCAGTACTTTGCAGGATCTACCACCAAATCGGAAAATCCGGCGAGAAACTCAGTGGGCTAATAAACATGTTCATATTATTATGTATAATATGGGTGCACAATATATAGGTGTATAATAGGGGTGCACAACAAAAATGTACAAAAAATGATGCTGCCATTGGTGTATACATATAATGAGCTGAAATAACTAATTTATGTTATACAGTTTTTGTCAATCTGTAGTGGTAGCCATCATAGAACACAAAATATTTGACGGATGTCTGATTCTCGTTAACGACATTTTCAAGATAAACTTCCATATATACAAGTTCCGAACAACAACATTCGGACCGTCGGTCTACACAGTAATTTTCATATGCTCAGTGGAAGATCTTCTCTGTGTTAGAACCTTCGTTACACACCTTTCCAAAAATCGATTTCTAGATTTTCATGAAACTAATCTAAAATCTGAAATTTCAGGTTTAGTACCTACATGGAATATGATATTATATGCAATACCAGTTAAACGCACTTTTAAATGAGAGAGAGGCTTGAAGACGAATGAGTGGTTTGAGATGTTTTTAAAACAATATTTATTATGATTGGCGATCGACAAATACACATACCTATATATAAAAATTAATTGCTGTTCGTTAGTCTCGCTAAAACTCGAGAACGGCTGGACCGATTTGGCTAATTTTGGTCTTGAATTATTTGTGGAAGTCCAGAGAAGGTTTAAAAGGTAGATAAATATGAAAATGCTCGAAATTAAATAAAAATAACAATTTTGTTTTCCCTTAGATGTGTCCCCCGTCGGACGGATTCCTTTTGTTTGTTTTAAGTTTATTTTATACAATAGTTTAGGTCTTTTATTTATCGATTGAGGCACTACGAAGTTTGCCGGGTCAGCTAGTACACATACAGTTTATAATGAGTTCTAGAACGGTATTCTACGCACAGTATTCTCTAAATCTTCAAAAGTTCATTACGGACCAGTCGTGAAATTCAATTAGAACAAAATATGTTCAGTTACGCTCACAAATCTGGTTAACGAGTACAAATTGACACGATCACGTAATGTTTATGTATGTAATCGATTTATTGTTGTTTTAGAACAATTATGGGGCTGGTTGTGTTTGCGAAGCGGACTTGTTTTAATGATCTTAGGTTAGCTTTGAACTAGCCGCTCAGGGTGCAGTCTTATCTGTGCCAGGGCGTAGTCGAAGCCCGCACGGGGTCTTATGGGGCCAGCTTATTCTGCCGCACAATGCTTTTCAAATCGAATGGAGGGACAGTTTTCGAGTATTACGGCTGAGTTTTCGACTCACTGTCTCGAGATGGGCGACGGCCCATAATGAGACCTGGGCAGTGGAGCTGACTACCCAATCAGACCACTAACCTCTTTTTAGCTGGACTCACTAATGAGCCCGTGTTATAATGCTCACCGAAGAATTTTAACAAAGTCATTCGAACGCAGTTAAAACAAGATTTTCTTGCGCGTTAACACTCATTTAACTGTTGCGGTAACGATCTTTATGCATCGGATATTGTAAAATACCTATTTACGCGGTCACTGCATTCTTCATTTGGAGGTTTGTATTTAAATAACTAGCGGTATGCGATTAACGTTGAGTCTGCGTTTATTATAGCGTAGCTCAGGCCAATAACTGTTGTATGGTTTGTTTAGAAGATACATCTGTTACCAATCTCAGGGCAACGGAATCGAAACGAGCGCAGCCTAGTGCCGTCGGATACAGCAAACTAAACTTCTTGGTGAATTAAATAAAAAAGGTTATCGTAAAGAAAAAATATTTAAATGAAGAAAGAATATGCACGCGGTTCGTTCTTAAACGATATGATACGTATTTTCAAATTATTTTTTCTCAATATATGTAATTTCATATTGTAATACTTGTAAGTATAGTAAGTATACCTAGTCAGGTCATAAATTCTGTCACATGTTTAATGTAAAATAATTTAAACAAGTTTATTCATTATGTAACCATTCATATACCAAAATGAACTTAACAAAACATAGATTCTTATGACACTAAAGTTTATTCAAAATGACCTCCGTGATTTTGAATACAGGCCTTCAATCTGCGCGGCCAGTCGTCTATCGCAGCACGAACGAGGTCCATGTCAATATCGGCGGCTGCCTTAATCAAGGATGTCTTGAGTGACTCCAAATTGGGATGAGGCTTTGAGCACGCCTTTTCCTCCAAGTGTTGCCATATCTTGTAATCTAACGGATTCAAATCTGGACTGGAGGAGGGCCAGTCTTCGTGCCGGATGAAGTCGATTTCACGCGCCGCCAGCCAGTCTTGTGTGCTCTTCGCTCTATGAGCTGGCGCCGAATCTTGTTGGAGTACCCAGTGCCTGTTATTGAACATGGTATGAGAAACAGGTTCCACAAGGGTCGTCAGGACTGTATTTTGATACACAACTGCATTCGTTTTTACACCTTTCTCACAAAAATGTACCTCTGTTAAGCCCCAATAAGAAACTCCCAACCATACCATGAGCGAGGATGGAAAATGACCTCGTTGGACACGCGGAATACGGTTGCTCGCTTCTTCACTACTGTGTGCGTACACCTTATCATTTTGTTTATTGTAGCTCTCTTCTACGGTAAAAATTTTTTCTCCGAAAAAAGAATTTCCCGATATTTTTTTCCCGCGTACCGCTTCAACAAAGCGCGGCATCTCTTCAGTCTCAGGTCCATTAGACGAGCATTCAAACGATGTCCTGTTTTTCTTCGATATGCCCGAAGCCCTAAGTCTTCATTTAACACCCTTTTCACCGTGGTTCTGCTTAACCCCATCTGAAGGGCCAACAGTTTCTGCTTACGTTTGGGATTTCTTTGAATTCGCGCCTTCACAGCTTTTATCACTGCTGGAGTCCTAACAGACCGAGGGCGACCACTTCTTGACCTGTCATCTACACTAGAGTCTTCATTGTATCGTTTGATGGTACGATAAACGAATCTTTTGATTATATTCAAATTTTTCAGTATGTTAAAAATTTGAATTGGCGCGTAGCCGCAACTATGCAACGCAATAACTGCAACACGGTCTTCTTTAAGCGTCCACTCCATATTTAAAAATGAGTAAAATTCTGAAAGTATACATTTTTATTTTCATGAACAATTCGAAATTCGAATTCAAAAAACTTTTTTGTGGCCAGCATTCTAAAAGAAAAGTTTTTACTGTGTGACAATACTTATGACCTGACTAGTTATAAGTTAGTGACCACAAAAGCTGTATAGTATTAGGAACGTCGGAATTAGTGTTATGATAATTTAAAAAATCTAAGGTTAATACGAATAAGTTTTAATTTAATTTACTTAAATTCCCTTAAATCATATCAATAGCAACGTGCTGATATGAAGAGGTGGAGGCTGTTATATGTATATTGTAATGAAGTAAGATGGGTGGTATTGTATTTACTATTCATTCAGGTGCTCTCCGATTATCGTTTAACAAAAATCAAAATGAAAATATCTTGAAGGTTTTTTTTTAAATACTTCCTGGGTCAGAGGTTAATTGAGATTTTTATCCCAGAAAAAAAAAAGGTGAAACAGCAGGCCAAAGCTTTGTAATGAAATAGAATAGCAATCTTAAACTTACATTAATATTTTTGATATCAGAAAACAATATTGTCTAAATAAATATTTTACAGAAGCAACAAAACAGATTATAAGTACTACCAGATTATACTCCATACTACCTGGAGCCACTGCGGTCATCCACAGTGCGTTTCCAGAGATCTTTTTTGCCACGTACCATCCGGCTATGGAATGAGCTCCCCTCCACGGTGTTTCCCGAGCGCTATGACATGTCCTTCTTCAAACGAGGCTTGTGGAGAGTATTAAGCGGTAGGCAGCGGCTTGGCTCTGCCCCTGGCATTGCTGAAGTCCATGGGCGACGGTAACCACTCACCATCAGGTGGGCCGTATGCTCGTCTGCCTACAAAGGCAATAAACAAAAAAAAAGATTAAAAATAAAACATAAACTATAGACATTTTAATTCAGCGTTGATATCAGTGATTGATTTATATACCGTCAATTATATTAAATTAGATACTTTATACAGTACGATACGATTTTTGGTCGCATAACACATTTTTGAATCGTGTTTTTGCTATCGTTGATAATGTGTACGCGTCTCTCAGTCAGTGAGAGCCTTTACTCTCAAACTTATTTTGATTTGTTCCGACGATTCCAAAAATTTTTGCTCACGCTTTTTGTGGCCAATAAGCATTGAAATGGTTTTTTAGAAAAATTTCAAACGAATTGATTTTTTTTTTAAATGTAGAAGCTACTTTAATTTATTGACGTTTTTAATCAGTTTTTGTGGCTAGGGAATACTAAAATAAAATTAAATGTCACCGTATTTTCAATTTCAATTCAATTCAAGACCAAAATTAGCCAAATCGCTCCAGCCGTTCTCGAGTTTTAGCGAGACTAACGAACAGCAATTCATATTCACGATACGATACCGACACGACACGATATTGGTCGACATTAATAAAAGTGTCAGACTTCTTAATAACGTCTTTAAATGAAAACTGTTAAGTCCTGTTCACATCAAACTAACTTCAACCACCGGTTAATGATTAAATCATTAACTGTGACGATGATAAATCGATTTATTTATGATCAAAGACGATTGCTCGAGGCTATGTTTCTAAGACTGTCAACACAATGACGTTTTGAACAATCTTATACTTTAATCTTTGACGTTCGTTTTTTTTAAATTGTCAAACTGCTGACGTCCTCGGCAATTTCTGCCAGTGTTATATGCATAGATATATACACTGTAAGAGAAACTTCAATTAGACTTCCGTTATAAACTTTTAGAAATTTTACTTGAAACTGGCATAAAGTTAAAACTATTGCCATAAAGGAAAAAAAAACATTTAGAAATGACAATCGCTATTTTTAATTAATCTGAAGACCTTTGATAATCTGTATTTTGTCTCATTTTTGCTTTCTTTTCTGTAACATTAAAGTTGTGCTGCTTACGACGTATCGTAACATAAAAAAAGAATAATAAAAAAAACGTGTGCACTCGGAGTCCTCTGTCAACAATAATGTCTATTAATTTCTGTAATTTCTCGGCGAATGTATTACCGTTTGTCTTAGGAAAAATCGGTCGCACATAAATACTTACATTACCTTATTAGCTTTCGACTATTTCATCTCTTCTTAACCTCTAGTGTTTATCTAAATTCGCTTGTGTTTTTAAATTTCGTCTTCGACGCATCGATCGTATATTGTATATCCTATATTAGCATTATTATATAGTTTATTATAGTTTATAGTTTATTATATAGTTTTATTTCAAATTTATAATTTAAAAAAAAAAAGGTTTGTAATGGTCGATAAACAAGCTCACGGCCCGCTTGATGTTAAGTAGATTGCCTTAGAGCAGACAGCCGCCCACTTTGAAGATGAGGTCGAAGATGCCACGATGCTCTACAATTATTCTAGCCGTTATCCTAGTGCCTTCATTTTATTATGTCTATGGGCATCGGTGGGAAGCCTTTGACGTCATCGGTTCATCTACAGAAAAACAACTAAATTTTACTATTCGTGTTCTAAGTTTTATATGGGCGATTGCTACCATTCTTCTGGTCTATAAATGTTTGAACAATGCTCAACCGTAATACAATAGAAATGAGATTTAGAACTCATCTCTCGGGATGAGTGGTTCTTTCGCGTTGTGTATGCACACTGGCTCGTTTACGCACATATGCAATACAAAAGTCTATCCACGTTTTCGAAGCTAGTTACGTCCAAGCTTGGATAGCTAGTTGTGTAGATAGATCGAGTACCTTACTCTGAAAACCGGTAACAGGTGAAGCGATTGTCGAAACATCTGTATGTTGTTTACTACACGAAGATAGAAGTGATACTCGTAATGTGGCTGCCAATAATTATTGAGTGTAATTAAGATTAAAAAAACTCCATTCAGCGGCTTCTTTCCGATAGCATTATAATAATTTTCTGGAATGAGAAACACGTATTCGCGCGAACACAAATAAAACATACGTCTTGAATTGAGAACTATATAATTTTAAGTCGTTTCGATTTCTCCTCCTTCAGTCGTGCTTCTCATGTTTATGAGTCAAGACCACCTTCACATTCTAAGACCATCGTAAATGTTAGAATCGAGGGTTATGCAGGATTTGGTCAGAACAACGCATCGGACTAGGCTTCCGCCATTTTCCTTGCATTTTGTCAGTAATCACTAGTTTTTCAAGATTTTCAACGCCTTTCCTGGCAATGTCTCCGAGGTGCTGTAGGATTCGCTTGCGATAGTAATAAAAATCTTATGATTGTTCTTTTGATTATCCTAAGGTACTAAAGCCAACAAGCCTTCGCTGGTAACTTATATTATATATCTCGATTTAATATCATATCGTATCGATTGTCGGATCGGCAAGTTGGCAACACCTATTTCGATTTATGATCCGACTTAAAAAATTCGACACAGATCGTATTTATTGTTCAAAAGAAAATGTAAGATAATCTGTGCAATACACAGAGAGACGTCGAGATGAAAAATTAATTAAATTGATTTGTTTACTCGCCATACTAATATTGTTCGATTCCTACAGTCGAATTGGGATCATCGCACTTAGAAGTATAAGGAATGCGTAATTTACTTGTGAAGTCAGTGAGTTCATAGTATTTCGTGTACAATCTGAAGTAAGGACGAATATCGGACGCGCCCTGAATCGCAAGAGGTCATTAACCCCCGCGTAAACTTTATATTTTAATTTACATTACGTGCAATGCAAAAACATTTATTAATGAACAACAAAAACTATCGTCTTACGAAGTTCCATTACACTCAATGCACAGGATCTGAAACATACTTGTTTTATAAGTACATTAAATTTTACAGCGTCGTAAGCCTGTCATCAAGTTTTAATTAACACGTCGACTGTCATGTAGGTCACAGTAGGTCACCGGTGCCCTGCGCGGCTCGCTGAAGTAATTATCGCGATTTCTCCTTCGATCTTCATACTAAGGCGCCGGAGTATCTAGTAGACTCTGTGAAAGACGAATCCGAGGATACTGAGAATGAATCTATTTCTAAAAGACCTAAAAGACTAAAACATCAGCAACAACGAAACCTTAAAGAAATACCTATGATTGGCATCTAAATACTAAATACGTTAAAATAATACGATGATTGGAGTCTCTTTTAAGCGTGCAAGCCTGTACTAGTAGACTCCGATCTTTCATAAAAGCACATTATATACTTTATATACTACAATATTACAAGTTATAAATTACAATATTACTAATTATATTATATATAACAAATATGTGAGTGTGTGTGTGTTCGATCTTGTATCTCAAGGTAGGCATCAGGTGGAATGATAACCCTGTCTGCCCTGTTAATAAAATATATTACTAGCAATATAGATTCTGGAGATATTTGGCGCCTTCTATATTTGTTGCTGTGTGTCACATCTAATGTTCTGAAAATTTGTTTGAGTCATGATCGCGGTACTCTCAATCAAAGCCGTCTTCTTCCCTGCCATCTAGACATAATGCGTTCATGAACAGTTTTGAGGAAACACTTTTGCCACTGAGCATCTGGCTTGCAATGATCTTCCCTTGTGACATGTCCGTCAGGTCCTATGGGCGACGGACCGTCGAAGCGATCCGCCCGATCCTCTCGGACTGGGTGAATCGCGACCGAGGACGTCTCACCTTCCGAGCGACGCAGGTGCTCACGGGACACGGCTGCTTAGGTCGCTACCTGCACGACCTGGTTGAGGCTGCGCCGCACGCTACCGTCACTCTAGCGCGCTGGCACCAGGAGGACGGGACGATGCATCGGCGGCTGCGGACTGCGATGCGGTCCGCATTTTCGTCGGCGCTGTCGTCGCCGAACATACTGTGGAAGAGCAACCCGGTCGGCGGTGTATCGCGTTCCGACCCGGCAGGCTGGTTCTGGCCCAGCGGGGTATCCCGGAACACCAGCGGTATCACCTGGGCGGCCTGGTAGGGCCGCCGTATCGCGGAGACCGACGCCGTTGGTCGTCGACTATCGCCTCGACAACCCGTCGGTCGGGCGTCCTCGGGGTGGCGCCGCGTGTCTGGTTATAGTGTTCACCGCGGGAACCCCCTACTCTGACCGGGTTTTGACCCCGGACGGAGATCGGACGTCGGGTGTAAGAGAGCAGGAGAGTCGTTTAGTGGGTGGGCCCTAAAATTCCTTGGGCCCGCGGTCTGCTCTCAACACCTGCAGATCGTTAAGTCTCACATACCCCGCGCGCCCCCTAGGCGCGGGGACCTCGTAGGAGGTTCGGCCCCAGGCCCGAAAAAAAAAAATGTCCGTCATGCATTCATCTCATGTTGAGCTATCTCCAACCTACTATATTATTTATTATACAACCTACTTATATATTATTATTATGTACTATATTATTATTTAACTGAAAGAACAATTATGATAACGGAAATATTACTATTATTAAAACGTGCAGCGAATTATAAAATACATTCATTGATACGTAGGGACTTCATCCGAGATTTCCAGAACGATCTATCTATTTGATTCCAAATTTATTTAGACTTACTGAAGTGACAACATGATCACTCAACTTGAGATGCGATGTCGAAGAATTGGTGGGTAATTTAATATTTATGCAATAAAGAATAGAAACTACACCGAGAACATTTGAAATTAAATTACCGAGTAACGATGTTTGAATGGAAAAAAAATATGCAAAATTGTCATACGTTGATCTGGAATGTGGTTAACACAACTGATATGCATTCTATGTATATTAATGTGTACAAATGGCTTCGTGAACATGATATCCATTTGTATACGAAATGCTTGACAAGTACGAATGGCAGAAGTGTTATCTATATATTAATACGTGAAGCAAAAACTTTGTATCCATTTTTACGAAAATTGCGCGAACGGAGGAGTCTGAAATTTTGCACACTTATAGAGAATATAGAGAAGAAATGCACAATGCTAAATTTTTTTTTTAAATAATGTTTATAAGATACATTAAATCAATAAAGAAAACATTACACACACTACGTACCATGTATTTGACGCACACACGCATGCATACTATTTATTGTCAAGCTTTTGTTCTTGGCGTCTGTTGTCAAATTGAGAATAGATTCAATATTGTTTGTCTTTGTTAATATTTATAGTGTAGTCTTGGCGAAATTTGTGATTATAGAAGTATAAAATACAATCATAATAGTGTACAAACTTACAATTCCAATTAATTATAGTCGAATTTCGACTACTGCGGGACCTCTAGTTATTATTTATTTGAAATCTCTTTTCAAATTATATACGACTAGCCGTACTCGCCCGCTTCGCGGGGCATTTAATATTACCATTATTATTTATCGTCATTATTATTAGGGAGTCCAACACTCATATAAATATTAGCCTATCCATTAAGTACATGTATTTTCTACATGGATACCAAGTTTCAAGTCAATCGGATGCATGGTTCAGTAGTTACAACGGAACATCCGTAAAAACCACTGTAGATTTATATATTAGTATAGATGTACGATGTGATATACGGTGTTATAAAAATGGCCATTAAGTTTATTTGCTTCAGACCTCCAGACAGTGTGTAGGGAATTTGGAATTGAGCGTTGATTTATTGCTAAACAATAAATATTGTGTTGACATATTTTGTTTAAATATTAAATTAGTTTATGTTAAAACTGGCGACCCGCCCTCGCTTCGCTTCGGAAACATTAAAACACACATGAAACCAAATAAAAAAAAAAAAAAAAAGTACCCTATGTTCATCAGGGACAATGTCGGCTTCTAATGGAAAAAGAATTTTTCAAATCGGTCCAGTAGTTTCGGAGCCTATTCGAAACAAACAAACAAACAAATCTTTCCTCTTATAATATTAGTATAGATTCTTCCCGCCGCTAATTTTCATCAAAAGTACAACCTTAAGCTCTTAAGCTCGCTTACAAAATATTTCAACGCCTACACATTTATTTCCAAAACATTAATCTGTATGTATCAAGGCGTTTCACGCATCTAAAACAAATAGCGTACAATTTTGGTAATCTTAAGTATATTTCAATGATACTATGTACACATATGAACTTGTTGTTGTTGTTGTCTGAGATAAAATAAATCATTCATTCATTCATACATTCATTCATTAATCTGTGCCGTTATTTTTCTGTGAACGGTACAATAACTCAATACGTAATAATAACATTAATTGCGCTTGAATATGCACCGGATCGCTATCAATGCCTATAAAGGATAATTTATAGGGACAATGGATACATTTTTTTTTGCGACACAAACTCGCACGTAACGTCTTTTAGTACTTACGATTTAATAACGAATAATTAACGGACGAAATAACGAATTGTTGACCGATGTAATATTATGTTTATTATTGGCACAGACGTCTCGGTGAGCTAATGAACCATCTAGAAGGCATTGACATCATAACGTGGAAAACCTTGAGGAACGAATGCGTTTTTTTATATATTTCAATGTTTGGGTGGAAAAGCTCACGGCCCGATTGATGTTAATGGGCTTGCAAGGTTCCACAGATAAAATAACAGAAATGCTGTCATTAGTTTTGAGATGTGAGTTGAATATTCGTTTGTATTATCCAACAGGTCTCCTACCGCTGAAAACGAAATTCATGATTACTTCACAGCAGAAATATGACATAAATTGAATGGCTTTTAAAGTGATTGATAGTATAATTAAAACTTTAATATAACATCGCTTTTATTGTCGTCTTTATATATACCGGCAATCTGTATAATACGGTACTCTATACAATACCTAGGCAATTTACAGAATACCTAAAACGTTAAGGTAATGTATTTATGAATAAAAATTTTCAGTATATACTTTACCTAGGCAATGTATAAAATTAGGTATAATAATTTTATAATTGCTTCATAATTATTATTAATTAATTATAATTATTTTATAATTATTATTATTTATAAAAAATAGGTATTGTATAAAGTACCTGCAGGTCCACCAGCAATGTGTAGAATAACTATATTTAGGCCTGTATTTATCAATGTTACGTAAGTAAGTAAGTAGATGGGTATAAAATGACAGATAAAAATAACACATTATACCTAAATTATACAGATTGCCGATAACTTATACATGACTAGCTGACCCGGCAGACTTAGTAGTACGAAAACTTTATAATGGATGTTCTACAAAACTAACCATTAAAATCCGTAAATACTTAAAACTAGCTGACACAGCAGACTTCATAGTGCCTCAATCGATAAATAAAGGACCTAAAGTTTTGTATAAAATAAACTTAAAACAAACAAAAGGAATTCGTCCAACGGGGGACACATCAAAGGAAAAACAAAATTGTTATTTTTATTTAATTCCGAGCATTTTCATATTTATCTACCTTTTAAACCTTCTCTGGACTTCCACAAATAATTGAAGACCAAAATTAGCTAAATCGGTCCAGCCGTTCTCGAGTTTTAGCGAGACTAACGAACAGCAATTCATTTTTATATAATATATATAGAAGAAGAAGATAGAAGATTACCGACTTTGCGAATGTTTTGCAGTTTTCCCGGTCACGGATTACTAAGGTCATTTGAATCTTGTGCTAAACACCGTCTCCTGTCCCGGTCCTGGAAGCTGAAAAGGCGTCCGGGCCACCAGTAGTCCTTCCTTCACTAAATAAATAAATAAATACCGTCTATTCTTGTATAAAAATTATTTCTAGAATTTTTCCATTTTTCAATTTTAGAAGTAAATTCAATATGAAAAAACAAACGAAGATATTCAAGAACCTTCCTTTGTTTAAATGGCCCGGAACCCTTACAATACCATACTTATATAGCCATAATTTATCATTTAAGTCTTCAAAGATAAATAATAGATGTCACAACGCTGTGTAAAGTTATTTTTAGGTGTTTTATTTTGTTCGATTCCCGCTTAAGGACATGCCCGATGCTAATTACCAACAATAAACGCAAGCTTGCTTTGTTTAACGAATGTTTAGCTATTTCTATGTTAATTATAAGATAATTAATTGCATGTGTTCATTGCTTTGGACTGACCATTTTGGCATAGGAATTTATGTTTTTTTTTTTTTTATTGCTTGGATGAGTGGACGAGCTCACAGCCCACCTGGTGTTAAGTGGTTACTGGAGCCCATAGACATCTACAACGTAAATGCGCCACCCACCTTGAGATATAAGTTCGAAGGTCTCAAGTATAGTTACAACGGCTGCCCCGCCCTTCAAGCCGAAACGCATTACTGCTTCACGGCAGAAATAAGCAGGGTGGTGGTACCTACCCGTGCGGACTCTCAAGAGGTCCTACCACCAGTAAAAAGTTACTTTTTAAGTTCTATAGTCTGTTTTATTTTTATTTTTGATATGAAGTGACAGGGAACGCCCATTGAAAATTCAGGCAAGACTTATATTGACGTTACTTGAGAATGACACAGTGAAAATTTAGAAAGAAAAAAGACAGTTAATACGTGTTTAACTTTATCTAGTAGCAATGTTTTCCGGTTCAATATTAGAATGGATTACACGATGTTATTCATGCATAGAAGTTTACACATGTGTTACATGTTTACTTAGAAAAAATATCGGTACCGTTACTACATCGGTCCATATGCGAACATTAGACGACGTTTGCTTAAAACAGTAATGTCGCGTGGAAAATCAGTAAAATTCATCATTAAAATATGTATATAAAAAATATGTTTTACTTTAAAGAAGCACTTAACCTTTCTGGATTTTAATGATTTATTAAGATTAGTAAAATGGATAGGTAGTTTTGAAGACAAGTTCAAAATAATGTATGATAACATTAATTAGATAGATATTGTTATGCTAACAAAATTACCAATTAACAGCTCTAACAAGTTTCGCTATTTTTGTTTACAGTGTAAAAATGTTCAAAGATTTTTATCAACTGCCTGCAGTGTAGTTTTTTGATTTTTACAACATATAAAGCCAAAAAAAGAATTATTAAGGGTCAGCTTAATACACCTGCACCTATTTCTGTACAGCGAAAACTTAAAACCTGATTTACTTTTGGTAATTTTCCGAACTGTTTTTTCAAACATTAAAGTTTAATTGACATTAATTGAAATAAAAAAAGAAACAACTTAAATACAAATACTTAAAAATGAATGTGTCATAATTTATATTTTATCTTCATTCTATTTGCGTCATGAAGTGCTTTCTATATCGTCCGCGTTCATTTTACGATTTCAAGAAATACAACAGACATTATATTTCTCCATTTTGTAAATGAATTATTAAGTGAGAGGCGGGTGGTTCTCAACTACATTATACTGTACTGCTCACACACTATACCTACTTCTTTCTCTCATTTTAAGACACACCGTGCAACTAGTTAAAATGACATTATTTAATTGGCAAGCGGGTAAGTTGACGCGTCAGGAGAACGCGGCGTTTCATTCGAGTTCCTATTCGATACGCTAGCGGTACGACATTCGTTTTTAAGGATTTTAAAACATTTTAGTTTAACTATAGTGATGGGAAAATTTATGATGAAAGAAACATATTATTTTTTTAATGTTTTAAATTCCGAATTCCTGAGTAATTCCTAGTTCAATTACTTTTGTATGTGATTCACATCACTGACAGTTAATGTTGTGAATGTTTGTTTTTATATTTAATTCTGCTACTTTAATTTTACTGCATTTTTTCTAGATTATTGTTATAGCTTCTTACAACTACGTTTTTGCTTGATTAAATATTTTAATTTATACACTTTTCACGCCTTCTTAGATACAGTTTTTATATTAATTAGGTTGGAAATACCATTAAAAACTTGAAATGCTTTTAGGGACTAATCTATGGATATTCTTAAAACACAGGATATATATCCTGTGTTTTAAGAATAATTAATTAATTGATTACAGACATTGAGAACATTTAATTGATAATTCAAAAGACAATCGACCAAATAAATACGTTTGAATGAAGTTAACAAGAAAAAAGGGCGCAAGCAATAATATTACACATTTGAGAAATTTAAAAAGCTACCCTTACTATAGACTGCTGTGTTGCCATTACCATGAAATAGTCCGGCAATTAAATTCAAAGGTCGTGTGCAGCGAAGGCGATTAGTTCACGCTTATGTCTTATAATATGTTTAACAGGTTTAGTTCTATTTCCAGAATGTGTCAGCTATGTTGTTTAATTCATTGCTATCTCACATTGGAACTTAACTGACAGCTGGTATTTTATACTTTGGGCAATTAACCTTTGTTGGTATAGAATACTAGAAAAAACCTTATTACGAAACGCAATTACTTGTAAGCTATAGACAGCCTGCAGATGTTCGAAAATGTCATGTAAAATTATTAATATTTCAAGTAAAAAAAATTTGCCAGAGTCATTTTTAGTAAAGGGCTAGAGCGGAATAAAATAAAGGTTAACTGGTTGTTTTTCGTGCGCTCCTGAAGATATATTACATCATTGTTTAATTTACCTTGTAAGAGCTACCGTAGTTCCACTATTTAGCATTACAAGAACATTAACTTCATGTGTGAAAGCGTTTTTACAAACTTCTAGGTGCGTTAGTAAATATATGTATTTGATATCAAACTCTAATAAACATGTATACCTACTGTTAAGGTTTATGTTTGTATAAATAATAGTCGATTATCATGCACTAGTCCACAGCCAGATGAAAGAGGCTTAAAGGCGAATAAGTTTTAAAAATTGTCACTGCGGCTAATCCGTTTGTAACTAAATAAGTAAATTTAACAGTGTTGGTACGTGTATAAACTGAAAACGATAATTATACATCTGCACTACATCAGTATTAAAATTATAAAAAAATTGTAAGTATTTCATGAAAACACTTTTTTTTTTTATTGCTTAGTTGCGTGGACGAGCTCACAGCCCACCTGGTGTTAAGTGGTTACTGGAGCCCATAGACATCTACGACGTAAATGCGCCACCCACCTTGAGATATAAGTTCTAAGGTCTCAGTATAGTTACAACGGCTACCCCACCCTTCAAACCGAAACGCATTACTGCTTCACAGCAGAATTAGGCGGGGTGGTGGTACCTACCCGTGCGGACTCACAAGAGGTCCTACCACCAGACTTAAATTACAATACGTTAAAGAACATGAAAATACCACATAGCCTAGATTGAAAATGGAATAGCTCAATGTACGGATGATTATAGTATAAATACGGGCTAGCCACAATAAGCCGGAATAAAACTCACCCTTATTCGTATGCGATACGCCATCATATCGTACTGAATAGGAACGCTAGGAAAACAGAAAAAGCCACGAAGAACTTCGCCTTAAGTCATCTACATCCTTATACGATATTTTAACTGACCTTTCGCCTTAAAGGCTTTGCGGGAATCACACATCAAAGTAAGCGAAAAAATATATATTTAATGTTCTTTTTATTGCAAAAAACTGGCGCTGCGAATTCTTTATCAATTTTTATGCCATGGCTTAAAAATGTATGATACCGGAATCATTCGTATGTTTTTATTCTTTTTTTTATTATTGCTTAGATGGATGGACGAGCTCACAGCTCACCTGGTGTTAAGTGGTTACTGGAGCTTATAGACATCTACGACGTAAATGCGTCACCCACCTTGAGATATAATTTCTAAGGTCTCAAGTATAGTTACAACGGCTGTCCCACCCTTCATACCGAAACGCATTACTGATTCACTGCAGAAATAGGCAGGGTGGTGGTACCTACCCGCGCGGTCTCACAAGAAGTCCTACCACCAGTAGATAGATAGTATAATACAAAAATAGATAGTACAATAAATGTAATTAATATAATCTAGACGGTTGCACTGTTTGTAAAACTAAATTAGGTGTTTTTTTGTTCAATTCCGAGCTAGCTTGACAAAGTAGTTTATTTTTGCCCTGGTTTTAACTTAATTGGGTACCTAATTGAAATATTGTTTTAAAACGATTTAAATATATATGAGATAAAACGTCAAAAAGTATTGGCGGCAAAGCGAGTGCAGATATATTATGGAATAAAAAACTTATTTATGTTTGAATCAATTTTGGATTTTACTTCAGAAGATAATCTGTATTGACGGCGGGTACTCTAAGAGACAGGACTTTTTGGCGGGAACGCGAGGAGTGAAGTTGTGTGATTTGTTTTATTTTGTTTATTTAATATTTAATTTTCTTCTGGTTTAAATGTGTAATAACGGTGGTTTATTAACTTTTTAGTATCTGTGAAAGTGCAAAATATGGTAAAAGGAAACAAAGCCGCTGAACGTAACTTCTCGGGATCCTCCAAAAAGTCCACTCTCACTCCAGAAAAAGAAAGTCCACTGAAAAAGTCTCAGTAAATGACCACCATTTTACTGAGATTATCTTTCATCCCATATCATCTCATTTTATTTCATATTTCATTTTCATTTCATTTCATAATATCATTTTTCATATAGAAAAAAGTTTTCACTAAAATTATAATAACACTTGGCCTAAAGGTCTTAGTTACCAGGTCATAAAATCCATTTAAAAAAATATCTAAGAGACAGCAAAGAATCCAATTGACACGTAAAATGCGCAAGTCGAATTTTCGAGATTAATTAAATTTTTTTTTGGCAGTTTTTAATAATAGCACAACACTTAAGAATTTTTATCTAACTTTTTTATAGTTCCTTATTATATTTCGGACATTTCGAATGCTTTACAGCTTTCGTGGCCGCGGACCCTCGACCGTGACGTGGAACACGAGTGAGCAAACCGTTAAAGTACTCTTAATTACGTTTTCAATCGTATCAAACACCCATTCGCACGGAACATTGACTAAAACGTCCCCTAAATACAAACAAAAAAAACCTCTTTTTAAACCAGAGCTGTTCAATCAAATAGCGATCTTAAAATTAGTATCGATTAAGTTGGATTTGGCAAAACTTCGTGTTTAGGAATTATCTCGAGCTTTTGATTCCTACTTCTTCCTATTTTTCCTTCTTCAGATTCCTATTTTTTTTTATCACATACCGCCTTTCACACAACCATTGGTGTATTTTTTTATTGTCCTAGTAGGCAGACGAGCATAAGGCCCGCCTGATAGTGAGTGGTTACCCTCGCCCATGGACATCAGCAATGTCAACAGCAAAGCCAAGACGCTGCCTACTGTTAAGTACTCTCCACAAGCCTCGTTTAAAGAAGGACAGGAAGAAAAAGGACATAACCCGATCACGCTTCGCTGATATGAACAAAATATCAATTGTATAATATCACGGTACTATATTATTATCATAACCTATATTCCATTTTGAAATATATAAACTATTGCACAGTGAAGTTTCATCAAAATCCGTCGGGTAGTTCTTGCGTGAAGTAGCTAGAAACATTCTATCGATCCTTCACAGTTTTAATATTGGAGTCATTATCTTATAGATGAAAATCGACTCGTGTCTTGTGGTTAGTGATATTTATGCGTCCGAACATAAATAATTTGATAGTTTTATTAGTAGAATAATTACTAAAAAACATTTTTTTTTATCATACTTAGTCTAACCAAACGAGCGTCAATTTTCTCACCCCTGAATATTCACAACAGTTCTTGTTTTTATTTTTCTATTTAAAACAATTTGTTGTTTCACTGAATTCGTAACTGCCAGTTCGTTTCCAGAAATACGTTCCAAGTACTTTTTACTTATAAGTACTTTTATACAAACCATTATTATATCCATTTAATTAATATTATTGAATTTAAGTTTATAGTAAACGCTCTTTCTGAGAAAACTCGTCGCTGTGTGTGTGGAAATGTGGAAAAAAAATTCTTAAATATTTGAAGAATCATCACTTTTGTTTTGTTTTCCTATAATTATTAGTGCGGCCGTGTTTCTATATTTCTCAGTAACGACATATGGCGCCGACTTAGTTTTTTTTTTACATTCGATTAATGTTTTTATATATTCTTAACCAACAATAGTAAATTCTTTGTGCTTACGATCGATTAAGCTTTTATATTATATATACTTATATTTTAGTCTACTCCTCTAACATTATGAATTGGTAATCGAAATTACTGTAAGTTTTCATGCATCTGCAATGCTGAGTATGGCGATACGTGAAGTTATTGTATCTTTATTTTGTTATTAACATTTATTATATTGGTATTATTTATAAAATTTCGCAACGAATTATAATCGATCTGTGTGTGACGCTAGAAGCGTGTGCGGTTGCTATTGGATAAGAATATTGTTCTCTGACCCCACTATCCTATAAAAAACTGTAAGATTGCTAATTCGGAATACACACGTCATTTCGGATTCTCTCGATTCACTAACGGTGCTTTTAGGTACCTCAAGCACTGGTCATCGTCCACGACGACGAGTAAATTAACCTACACACACGCTCACTGAGTTTCTCGCCGGATCTTCTTAGAGGGTCACGTTTCCGACCCGGTGGTAGATTCTGCGAAGCACGGCTTTTGCTAGGGTTCGTGTTAGCAACGTCGTCAGGTTTAAGCCCCGTGAGCTCACCTACTAGATAAGGTTACACTGAAATAGCCGTTAAGTACTGCGTATCTATTGCCGCTACAATAAGAAAATCTTGATTCATTAACAAACAGTAAATAGTATTATTAGTAGTACCTAATAGTAACGAGAAATATCGAAATATCGAATATATATAAATAACGCACGGTCATCTGGCTCCGAATTAGGATTCCTTGTGTTATCAGCGACTCGCATAGATACTTATATGCGTTTAATTAATACGTATTATATATAGATAATAAACACCCAAACAAAGAGCAAACAAATCTGTCCATTAAATAAAACAATATTTTGAATACAAGTAACTTGTCCCATCCAAACATTTCTTTTATTCTACAGCTAACCTACATATTTTTTTTTTTTAGCACGTCATAATTAATATCTCATTGTGTAAAGGTTTTTATTTATTGCTTAGATAGGTTTATTGCTTAGGGTGGGCGAGCTCACAGTCCACCTGGTGTTACTGGAGCCCATATATAAAAATATTGATATTGCTCGTTAGGAAAAATGGCCGATGGTGAAAGAAAACATTCAATTTCATCTAATAGATTTATAAAAATATTCAAGCTTGTTCCCATAACTCTTGAAAGATATATTATGTATCAATATCTCATTTGCAACGTTATGTGCATTTTTAATGTCATTGTAGAGTACGACTAACGTATAATTTATATAATTTTTTTTTTTACTGGTGGTAGGAATTCTTGTGAGTCCGCCCGGGTAGGTACCACCACCCCGCCTATTTCTGCCGTGAAGCAGTAATGCGTTTCGGCTTGAAGGGCGGGGCAACCGTTGTAACTATACTGAGACCTTAGAACTAATATCTCAAGATGGGTGGCGCATGTACGTTGTAGATGTCTATGGGCTCTAGTAACCACTTAACATCAGGTGGGCTGTGAGCCGGTCCACCTATCCAAGCAATAAATAAATAAAAAATAATAAACAAACATAGTATAAAAATAAGTGACATCTTACTGCAAAGTTTTTTTTTATATATGCGTTTATTTTTATCGACGTCTTTTTTGAAGGCAATGGTTTCTTAATTGTTCATTAATTCATTTTCAATATTTAGGAATATCATTGAACGTACATACCACGGGATACGTGATACGTACTTCAAGAAGGGGATTAGCATGAATAGCAGTCTACAGGGTCTAGGTGATCGCTAGTAGAAACCACTCGTAGAATAATGAATGTTCAATCACTTCATTCTTCCCGATACGCCCGACCACTATTACTATAACGCATAAGGCGCTCACGGTTGGCAGTTTATTCATTTTACATTGAATTTTTTGCATAAGTGTGCCTGTTCTACCTTAGTTAACGGAGCCGAAACAAAAACCCATAGAAACCAATTAATGTATATCTGAAAACAAAGCCGCAATGAACCGTTTTCCGTATACAATTCCATAACGAACGTTTCAAAACTCATAAATCATTGTTGACAGGTGTCTAACAGTGTACACGGGGCTTAGTTAGTTTTTTATGTAACTGGCAACATCGGACTAGTAACAAGGCAGGATGTAAATCAAAGGCCGGTGCCCGTGCATCTGCATACCGCCGTGGGTGACTTCGTTATGGCAACTCAGGCAAGTTTAGATGTCTAAATATATTGGGCCCTAGATTTGCAGTGATGTCGCTGATAGGAGATTTAAACAAGCCTTCGTATTTCTTGAGACGTTCCTGAAATAGATGTTCGTTGATTGTGAATGTAAATATAAATATTTTGTTTTCTTACTAAAGGTTTTTAATAATTGAAAATCAACAGGTGTTATTAACAGTACTTAAATTACTCATTCAAGTGGTGTAGTGCATGACAAAATGTCACGTTCTATATACTTGAATTATTAAATTTCATAATTCAGTATAGCGTTGCATTGATCAGTCCCAAAATCAAGAATTAATTTTACTGACATTTTATAATGTAAAAGCCGACTAAGTACTGTTTTTCCCGCCTTTCCGTTAGTACTCCTACATGTACACATCTTGCGAGATAAATTCTAGTCTTGTCAACTTTAAATAAGAAAGAAAAGATACACTGAAAGTAATCTATGATATTTTCGTACTCGATAATCTACGACTTTTTGGCGGGAACGCGAGGAGTGAGGTTGTGTGATTTGTTTTATTTTGACAATTTAGTGTTTCTTCAGGTTTAAATGGGTAATAACGGTGGCTTATTAACTGTTTAGTATCTGTGAAAGTGCACAAATGTGGGACAATGAAACAAAGTCGCTGGATGTAACTTCTTGAGATCCTCCAAAAAGTCTACTGAAAAAATCTCTGTAAATAAACACCATTTTACTGAGATTATATTTCATCCCATATCATCTCATTTCATTTAATTTCATCCCAGTTGATTAACGTCTCAAATTAATCATTTTCATTTCATTTCACTCCATATTATGATTTTTCATAAAAATAAGAATATAAATTAAAATAAGACATGACTTAAAGGTCTTAGTTACCAGGTCATAAAATTCTTAAAAAAAAAAAGATAATCTACCGTCACAGGAACAAGTCGAACAAATCGGAGAAAGTGGAAATGTCGTAACTTGCATTTTGGGTTAAATCACTTTGTACCATATTATATTGTACATAAGGCTCTTGTGTAAAGTTGTTTTTTTCAAGTTACGACAATTCCACTATCTTCCGACTATCAGTAATAATTAAATAACAGAAATGACAGCGCACGACTAACAGCATTATCAACAGACACCAAAGGTCCTCGAAGCGATTACATTGTTTTTGTTCGATACAGTTGCGAAATGAAGACATTTCAAACTGCAAATTGGTTATTGAGAAATTACTGAGAATGGAGTGTGAAAAAAATAATCAAGTTATTGCCTCACGTTGCACGTAGTTTAAATGATGTATTGCGCCGGTTCGAATACATTTTCACATACATAGATTAAGGGCTGTGCTTTAAACGCCTCCATTTTGATTTGACTGTGATGCCCGAATTAAAAATTTAAACTTTTCGAATTTCTTATTATTACAATCATTGGTATTAAAAATGCTTTCACGGCTTCAACTCGCGTGTTACACATTACGACGAACGAAAACTGTGCAGTATTAGAAGCGGCAGATAATAAAATGATTATAATAAATGCGAGTCTAGAACTTTCTACGAATCATGAGAATATTCTGATGAATTTTAATATTTTTTCATTAATTCAGTCCTCGATGATTTAATTTCCGGTAAAGTTAAGTAATGACAGCGAAACTTTTGTTTTTGTATTTGGGACCTGGATGTTCTTGACTCGGACGTTTTTCTAGCACCACCACAGAATATCCTGTAGTATTTTATGATGACATTAGTAGAACCGAGAACGCCATTGACGTAGGCCCCAAAGTTTCGGTTATGACGCCCAATATAATTTTAACCAATGAGCTTATTTCAGTAACTGAGTTAGAGGTGGTTCCAACAAACGTTTGAAATTCTTAGAGGACTGTCTTTAATAGGGGTCATTCATGCCATAAATTGGCGAGAAAATTAATAGATTGGAAAGTTTTGACTTTGAAAAGACCTGGTAAAACTAAACTGAAGCTGTCACCGGCAATCACTTCCACTCAAATAAAATAGCTGATTGTTAACGTGCAGATCAGTCGTTTTTATTTTCGTAATGTTTGATGGTCGATGCCTAATATCTGTTGAATAATTAATTATTTTTAATACTATTTATATTTTAAGTTGTTCTGGACGTTTTAACAGCTTACATATCCGGTAATATTTTTGGTATAGGTTGAATGAAAAAAAAAAGCACTTTAGTTCTGCTACAACGACAATGCCGTTAATAGCTAACAGCTTAACAAAACCATAATGGCCGACAGTATTTCCGATGAATAATTATGTAGTTTTAATTACTGTGCGCTCTCACCATAGACAATTATTCTTCACTTCTCAGAGAATGTCGTGCGTTGCAAGTTCTACCGCGAATTCGCCTTTACCCGTAGCAAGGGTTTTGAAAAAAACCAGCAATAATTTTAAGAAAATCATCTCTCCCGTTCCCGAGTGAATAAAACGACAGAGATAGTATCTGTGATGGCGGGTAAAGTAAATAAAGTAAAATGGCGGCTAATTTCATTGAAAAAGCGGAAATGGCGCATTTATGACAGCTGTTACGAACAGCATCGGAGGCGTTGCTTTGCAAAATGGGTTTTTATATTAAATATTATTTTGATTGGGCGTTGACTTTTGCGCTATTTGTATAGCAGAAAAGTGAACAAGCGAAGGTTTGATGGTAATTAGGTTTTTTACAGAAAAATACAATTGCATTTGGAGCCGTGTTTGAAGAAATGTTGAAAGATGAATAACATTGAGATTCGAAATAAAATTACAATTACATAATGTATGGGGATGCATGTGATTAGGTGATGTATGGAAATGGTAGTGCAAGTTAGAGGAGGAAGAGGTCGAACGAAGAAGACATGGATGGAGTGTGTGTGAATGACGATATGAGAGAGAGAGAGGAGTGAGTTTTGAGATGGCGGCTGATAGAAGAGAAAGGAATAGAAAAACTCGCTGTGCCGACCCCACCTACTGCGATAAGGTGGAGACAAAGAAGAATATAATAAAATAATAACGATTAATATTACTTAATTGAAAATATTGTAAGCACATACTTTTGAAAATCTTAGAGAAAACCTCACCTCTGAAATCGTCACAAACAACATCATAGTTGTCCGTGATCAAGATAAGACTTATAATAAAAAATATTCGAAACCTATTTATTACACATTGAGTTAGAAAACGGACAAAATTAAAACGAAAAAGTGCGTTCCCTCGGATTATCTAGGACGTACAAAATCAATCAGGTAGGTCACGACAATCATACCTTTGAAATCGGAACGCATCTAAGAAATAATAATGTAATAATATAATATTTATGTTGTTTACAAAAAAAAAGACGCTTAATAACAAAGAGAACTAGCAATTAATTTGCATCTCTTCTTTACTCTATTCCAAATCGACGGAACTAAATATTTAACAGCCTTAAACATTATTTAAAGGTATTTTCAGGGCTTAATCTCGTAATTGTTGTAACAAATTATTTTTAATTGTATTATTCTTATAGCAGGGATGTTCAAATCAAAGGGAAATTTAACATTTCTAATTTTACTAAGTCATTTCAGTATGTGAATGATTACAAGGTGATTAGAAGAAAAAAGCGATAAAACTTTTTCTTTGGGAAGTTCAAAGGTGACATGACACACAAGCATGTGTTCCGATATGTTTTTTAAATGAAAAAACTATAAGACCTTTTATGACCTGTTATGTGAAGGCGGTTTTTAATATTGCAATTTCGATAACAAGGAAATACGGTTCAATAAAAGGCTTGACATTTTTTTACTATACAGACGAAAAAGAACTTAACACTTTTATTTCAAGTATTTTATTTCAAACAAATCAAAAAACAATACTACATTTTTCAAATTTGTATTAATGTTATAAACTTTTACAATAAGTGCAGTGTGAACAAGGTAAAGCAATTAGTAAAATAAAAATGTAACCGAAAAATTCTAGTTTTTGCGATCTGATAATGAACTGGTTGGTTTACGAACGATTTTTCTAATTGTTACTAAATTTGAGTGCTTTTTCCTGGTCTTTTTTTACTCTGGCAATTTAGTGTAAAATAAGGTGGTAGATAACCTAAAGAAATTTACTTCACGGTCCAACAAACACAATACATACACATATAATTATATACGTAAAAAAATGGTTTGTGCCAAATCTGAGTTTTTATTTGTTTTTATTTGAAAATTGTTAATACTAATTGAAAAAAATCCTGTATACTGAATCCAGGGTTGAACAAATTTTATATCTGTAAATGTACTACTTTTATGGACTAAGGTCCAATATCTCAAATATTTTTATAAAATATAATATAATAATAAATTGAAATAAAACAAATTTAAAAAAATATAACTGGGCCAAACTGTTGTCGCCTGGCAGCGTGCCCAGAAGACTGGTAGCATTCCCACGTTGTATGGCAAACATCGTCGAACTAATTGATAATACTGTCAATACATAATGCAATAACAATGAAATTGAGAAGAAATTTTAAAGTGTAATAAACTAAATATGACTTATAAACTTAGATGACAGCCCTACGAAGACCACATTTGCAACGTGTGAGTCGATAACATATTCACGCCTTGTACCCAATTTTAACAGGATATTATCATAAAAACAATTTTATTCACTCTAGGCTTCGATTCAACGTGCTTTGAAATATGTAGATTCTTGGAAACCAGTAGTAATAACTATATTTTTTTATCTTATTCTGTGGTTGGGTGGACGATCTCACAGCTCACTTGGTGTTAAATGGTTACCGGAGCCCATAGACATCTACAACGTAAACGTCGCCACCCACCTTGAGATATGAGTGCTGTCTTAGTATAGTTATAATGGCTGCCCCATCCTCCAAACTGAAACGCATACTGCTTCACGGCAGAAATAAGCAGGGTGGTGGTACCTACCCGTGCGGACTCACAAGACGTCCTACCACTAGTAAATCTAGAGAATGAACATAAATTAAAAAAATATTATATAAGACAATGTTCCTCCTGCAACTAGTTTCAGTTGGTCTTGGTATTCAGACAGAAGACAAAAATGTGCCTTCATTTTATTTTACAAATTATAATACAGAATCAGAAGTTGAAATTCGAAAGTGACTGATGAATATTTATGATCACTTGTTAGAGTTATGTGATTTCACTATAATAATATTCGATTGCCTTGGCTTGTTGTTAGGCGAGACGTTTAAAATATGCTTGTGTATTCCTTAATTTAAATGGATCAATGGATGCGTTGTTGGTTATTAGTTTTATGCAACTACTCCAGTATCCTGAAATCATTTTTTCCATATTATTGTTTCGATTTAATATTCTGCGAGTCATAGATTGATAAATTAAGATTTAAATGGTTCAAAGACAGAATGCCGTTCTCCTTGTATTAAAATGCTATCTAATACCATAGACGAATCGGACCATAAATATTCCAATTAAAAAAATATATATTTCTTATCAGTGTTTTAAACGTACTTGTTGAATCTCAAAACATGTTGTCTCTATCACTGCCGGTATTAATATGCCATAGGCCGTGGAGGCTCCATAATATGTAAATAAATTAGAGAGACGTTTGTTTTAAATTCGATCACATTTGTTTAAAGAGGGGCCACGGTGCAAACCCCAGTATTTTGAGAGGAGGTGGCATCAACGCTTCGATAAACGATTTATGCTGCAAAGAACTTCGACGCCTCAGTGGTTTCCAAAGCTCAAGATCTGTCGAGTCTATGACCCAGAGCCTTTATGGACTACGTAAAATGAGGACCTATTAGATGTTGATAGCATTATTTAAGACTGGTTACGTAGTGACGTCAACAAAATGGCGTTGCCCGGAAACTTCTAATCGCTGGCTAATGATTTTATTTATTTATTTTTATTACTTTGACGGGTGAACAATTTCAAGGCTAATCTGGTGTTAATAGTTTAATAGGCTACCGAAACGCATTACTGTTGAATATATTGTTAATTTACATGTTACAAAAGTTTGAGTACCATTTATTGACTGCAACTTTTTTTTTTAAATATCTTGTAGCTACTCCTAAAGAGTCCTAAAACAACCGAAGTAACGATGAAATATTTCTTAAATAATTCAGTAACAATGCTCCATCAATATATTATTTAAAAGCATTCTCAAATACAGTAAAAAGTTTAATTAGCACACGTACGCAATTAGAACGATTCCTTTAATTATAAATTTCCCTATTTCTGACAAATGATGACTAATGACCGATACAAAAACACATTTGATATAATTATTAAGTTTGAAATATACGTTCGTCGTTTACTTATTGCCTTTATTTAATAGTTAAAAAGAAAAAAGTATAAAACATAAACATGGCGCATTCTTAGAGAATCTAATTAAACAATTTATGTAATTATGTTCCATTTCTCCGTATTGCCATATAGAAAAATGCTTTACAATTTATAATTCTCACAATTTATAACAAACGTAAGGAAACATTGAAAAATTGTAATTGAAACTTTAGTTGTGGCACAGTTTTTGTTTGAGCTACCGGACCACCCATATCGCTGTCGATATGCAATATAATTATACGACAACAAAACTTTGAAGCCGCTGTGTTCTGTATAAAATAAATTAATTCATATTTTGAGCTTTTAAAATGAGAATAGTCTGTGTTTTCGTTATTATTTTTTTATTGCTCTAGATTGCAGTATTTTGGGTATGTGAAGTCACTCCACCGCTAATCTCCCTTCATCCACACATGTTTTCTAACGTTTCTCTTAATCCTCCTCTTTAGTTACTGGTTATACTGTTCCCAAATAAGATATCCTAGTCCTCATTCCGTCGCGAAGCATTATGTGTCTTGGATTTAAGTATAACTATATATGTTTTCCAAATTTATTGAATCTTCTATCAAGTAGGACAGTGCTTTACTTATTAAGATTTATTCATATTAAATGACTGTACGGTGTTCTAGAATACCGCCATCTTATCTCTTCTCGTTGGTGTCGTAGATGGACACTAAAGAATTTAAAGGAAATGAGCAGTGACGTTCTTCGAGTATTTTACCAGAGTTCTACTATCAACCGACATTATGGTGATATGGGTGGCAGGGAATATCGCTGCTAACATCATTCTGATGGTGCAAAAGCCTTTATAATAAACGATTGAGATTTAGAATCCAAAGCTCAAAGTGAGTGACGTCATTCAAGTATTGGTGACCATTAGTCCATAGTCTATTCACTAGTATACGCGAAAATAATAAAACATTTTGGGTTTTAAAACAAGAAATCTATTACGAATCTTTCTCATGCGGTAAATAATAGACGGTGGTTAACATAATATTAAAATATCGTCGAATAACATCGCAGTAGTCCATGACCACGTAAATTATAAAATATTCGAAGCGTCGCATATGATATAATAACAAAAGTAATCGCGGAATTAAGCCGTAAAAATATTATAGTTTTAACAATAATTCATTTAGGTACCACTTGAAATGGTTTTACTATAATCAAACGAGGGAACCATAAATAAGCGAAAAATTACGGCGATTAACTTTTCAAAAAAAAAAATTACATTTCAATTTAAGTACATTAAGGGTATGTACGTTCGTTGGCAAAAAGTTCACAACATTAAAAATATAATTACTCTTTTTTGGGAAACATGAGTGGGGCGGGGGACGTGCGGGGGGAAGCGGGGCGACATGCAGGGGAAGAAGCGGCCGAGACGTTAATTAAAGTTTTAATCCGTCGAAGAAATTAAGTAGTCGATTAATTTTGAAATTTATAATGGATTGTTTTGGCGAATCATTAAGGCTAATACGTCTGGTCTCGCTTGAAGCTTTTCATTGCGTATATGGGTGAAACGACCAACAGTTTATTAAGTGGTTACCAAAATTACGTGTGACACACGACGTGTGATTGTCGCCAACCACTTGTGTAACATAAGTGTCAATTGTGACACTTATACGTTTAGTCTCCACATAAAATACAATTATTACTGGTAGGTCGGTAGGACCTCTTGTGAGTCCGCGCGGGTGGGTACCACTGCTCTGCCTGTTTCTGCCGTGAAGTGTTAATGCGTTTTGGTTTGGAGGGTGGGGCAGCCGTTGTAACTAACTTAGAACTTATATCTCAAGGTAGATGGCGCATTTACGTTGTAGATGTCTATAGGCTCCAGTAACCACTTAACACCAGGTGGGCTGTGAACTCGTCCACCCATCTAAGCAACAAAATAAAAAGATTATAGTGAAGTTTTTCTACACACGGAATTGGCGGAAACAACGTGCTTAAGGAACGTTGATTTCAAATTTATATACAATACTATTCCGATACTTTTATTTATTGAAATACACTTATTCGTATTCAGCTCACCTAAAAATCGTTCTTTATTGAATATAGATCCACAGTTTTATTCCGCAAATCGTAAACTAAACGATAATCCATAATCGTCGGGCTGATTATAAACAAAAAAAAAGATTTTAAGATTTTATTATACAAAATATAGTAGTAACTGAATTGCACTATGCTCGTTCGTGGCCACAAAAGCCGTAATGTAATCGAAACAATAAAATGCAAACAGTAAGGGTGAATTTACGTTACGGAATTAGTGACATGAAATTTAATTTTGTGACATTAGTTTTACCAACAGTTTCACGTGTAATTTAATATTTTTGTAATGCATGCATTAATTTCAATAAGCTTCGTGCCATGCGCGATTTTTTTGGTGAAATTAGTGTCATGCAACTAATTTCATAGTGTAGACGCGACGTGAACCTAATGTCGCGAAAGGGCCTGCGTTGTGCTGCGGATGTGTGTAAGCTCGCGCGCGCTTCAAGCGATAAAAATGGCAAATCAACGATGGAGTACAGATAAAATATAGAATTCATTAATGAATATTAGCGAAAACAGTGTCTCTGGGACCCGAAACACCTACAGTAAAAAATCAAAATTATCTTCACTCATTCGAATATAGTTCTAATAGCTCTCAGGATCATTGCACCTAAATACCTTCTTGTTAACCATCCCCGAATCTACCAACGTCTTTTTTTCTTGATAGACTTTTTTAAAGTTTTTAGGTATATAAGCATTTCTATAGTTACATTGAATATACCAAAATGTAGCTTTGATGCTGATGGCGCCATGGTTACTGCGATACTGTGGATTTCGCGAAACGAATTTTTTTACGAAATTACTTCCGCATATATCGAAACTACTTTCGTAAAATTGAGTTTAACATGCATGACACTAATTTCGTAATGTAAATTCCGCATAAACGCAGGACTAAGCCGTGAAAGTATTATTAGTTTATAAACAGTATTACCTTCAAATAAAAGTCTAGTGAGATAAAACTTTTCCTGTGCAGCGCCAAATAATCAATAAAAACTTTAATTATACAAACACCATCACAGTCAAACAGGGTCGGTCAATAGTCAAGTCAAATTGTAGCTCTTAACAAAACATCGAAAGGTCGCACCGCTTTAACAGAAGACCTTCGCAATAAAATAGCTCGGGCGTTCCACCATTTCGAATTTCGCCAAAGTATTTCCGATGGAGCCGCCGAACAGACAATTAGACATGACGTGTCTATTTAAGGTACGCGAAAAAAGAATACTAAATAGTTCACCATTCGCTGGACGATCGGAACAATGATAATAAAAATGCACTGCACAAATGTTACTATTAAATCGTCCCGAATTCTGTTATTACGTATTCTTCGCCTATCGGTTACGGCGGTCCAAGCTGTAATAATAGTGTTTTTATTCAGCTGTTAGATAAATTTACACTAACCTTGCATTTAGGGTCCGAGAGCATGGATTTAGTTTGATTATGATGGAGATACGATCGATCTGTGCAATTTTCTTCAGGTAATTCTACTTACGTTATATCAAAGGTTTTTGGTCAGTCTAATCTTTTGAACTAACATACAAAGTTAGAAACAACACGTTCAATCTAGGAAAACTTTTTTTATTATAAATCAGATATGAAATAATGCACCATTAGGATTGGATATGTATCTATATACTTGCATGCACACTTCTATACTAGCATATAACAATCCAGAAGCAAAGAGAGCTATAGTCTCATGAATAACACTTTTTCGTTACGTGATGATTTCAGACACCCTCCGTAAGCCGCGTTAAAGTATTTCGTTTCAAAACAGAACAAGAACTCGCTTAGAAAGACTTTAGAAACTCGAAATTAGACATACAGGTCTTTTAGTATTAGTTAAATATTCAATTACTTCGGATTTATTAGAAACAAGCGGCCCGCTCCGGCTCCGCTCGGGTCTTTAACAAAAATTTCAACGACATTTGACGTTGTTTCATTTTTTTGAATAAAAGAACACTTATTGCGGCATAACTATAATAGTTAGACATATGCTGTCGCGACACTTTTTGTAAAATTAAATAATTATGTGTTCTACAAAGCCGTAGTACATTATTTTATTCTATCATCAATAGTTTTAGTAGGGCTCGCGATGTAAAGAGTATTTTAGGTAATTTTTTTACACCTTGAGTTACATTATTGGAGCTTTAGTAAGGATCCCTAATTTTTTTCAAAAAATATTATAGCCTATGTCACTCGGGAATAGTGTAGCTTCTAAACAGAGAAATAATTTTTCAAATCGGTTCAGTAGTTTCGGAGCCTATTCAATACAAACAAACAAACAAATCTTTCCTCTTTATAAATATTATTATATTATACTAGCGACCCGCCCTCGCTTCGCTTCGGAAACATTAAAACACACATGAAAACAAAAAATAAAATAAAAAAATTAAAAAAAAGTAGCCTATGTTCATCAGGGACAATGTCGGCTTCTAATGGAAAAAGAATTTTTCAAATCGGTCCAGTAGTTTCGGAGCCTATTCGAAACAAACAAACAAACAAATCTTTCCTCTTTATAATATTAGTATAGAAGTATAGATTATATTATTATATTATTACTATTACTACTAAAAGCCAAAAACCGCTAAAAAGAGCTTGCTTGTATGTTTGCGTTCCAATTGAATCCACGTAAATTAATCATTTATTTTCTTAATTAGCCGCATTTGTTCCTCAAGGCTCGCATTGTTCCCCGAAAACCTCCCATTAACGATGTCAATGAAGATGAGTTCATATTTGCAGCTGTTGAGAATTCCGAACAGAAAGAATGCATACAGGATATCGGCAGACGAATTTTTAAAAGGCCAATATAAATTTCCAATTTTATTACTATGCCTATAGATGACTAATTAACTAGAATATTTTCTTGGTTCAATGTTATATTTTATTTGTATACAGTGCAACCTCGATATAACAAATCGGAAGGGAACAAGTAAACATTCGGTAGGCAGTGGCTTGGCTTTGCCCTGGCATTGCTGAAGTCCATGGGCGACGGTAACCACTCACACTCCACACTGGGACGTATGCTCGTCTGCTACAAGGGCAATAAAAAAATATGTATATATTCGTTATATCAAGTAATTCGATAAACTGAGGTTTGTTATATTAAAGTTAGGTTGGTCTACTATTTGTTATAGCAAGATAAAAAAGTAAAAGTTTTATTCACCTCAACATTACGAAGTCATCTTGTTATAGCGAACAACTTCTACTCATAAATAATAACACATTTTTATCAAATTATGTACTGTATGTATTTTCTATTTAAAAACAATTAGGTTTTTTTTATTGCTTAGATGGGTGGACGAGCTCACAGCCCACCTTTTGTGAAGTTGCTACTGTAGCCCATAGACATCTATAACGTAAATGCGCCACCCACCTTGAGATCTAAGTTCTGAGGTCTCAAGTATAGTTACAACAATTATTCTCAAACCTGTCGAGACTGATTCACATACTATGGGATTTAGGGTCATATTGGTGGGAATGTTATATAAAGGTTTTGCGTTGACAAAATTCGTTAATTAGATGTATTTACAATTTTTTTTTGATAGTTGGAAATTCGTTATAAAGAGGTTGGCTCGCGAGAAATCTTCGCAGTTCAAAGGTATATTTTACATTGACTCTTATGTACAATTATTTAGAATAGGGATCGCAGCGTATAAAATAAAACTTCCACTGTTCCAAAATCTTCTGTTACAATAATAATATTTTAAAAATTATGTAACACTTTTTTTATTTATTTATTTTATTTTATTATTTACTTTCTTTCCGTTTTCTCTCATTCACATCTTAATGCTTCGTTCCACACTATTTTCATACGTTCCGTTCTTACCAATCCTACAATTATATATATTACATATATATATATTATGTAAATAGGTTTATGGACTGACATTATCGTCTTTATATCCTGCACTGTACTCAAACAGATTAGTGATCATACACAAAAAACTGTATCAACTGGGATTTCAACAAAAAAATCGCTGTTAATCTGTAGTAATCTGTAATCAATCTGTAATTTGTAATCAAGGATGTAATACATATACGTCCAGGATAAATTACTTACACAACGTCATACTGTATTGAAAACTCAGGAAGTGTAAGACTAGATTATGGATGGCCAAAAAGTGGCACGCGACATTAGTCTACAGTCTACACGTCATAGTATTTGTGATTCAGGATTAGATTAGGATTTAGGGGTTTTAAAAAGAAAAGAAGGAATGCTTGAAAGAGAATATGCAAAACAAGGGTCTGAGTACAGAAATGATGAATGAAAGGCCTGAATGGAAAAAGACATTTACTAGTGGTAGGACCTCTTAGGAGTCCGCACGGGTAGGTACCACCACCATGCCTATTTCTGTCGTGAAGCAGTAATGCGTTTCGGTTTGAAGGGGCAGCCGTTGTAAGTATACTGAGACCTTAGAACTTATATCTCAAGTTGGGTATTGACGTTGTAGATGTCTATGAGCTCCAGTAACCACTTAATACCAGGTGGGCTGTGAGCTCGTCAACGCATCTAAGCAATAAAGAAAATCATGCTACGCCGACTCCAAAGAGTGGTTTTTTTTTTTATTGCCCTTGTAGGCAGACGAGCATACGGCCCACCTGATGGTGAGTGGTTACCGTCGCCCATGGACTTCAGCAATGCCAAGCCGCTGCCTACCAAACAGATGGTATGGTAGATGAAGTGTTTATCATTTATTCAAGCAGCGGCTTGGCTCTAACCTTGCTGGCATTGCTGAAGTCCATGGGCGACGGTAACAACTCACCATCAAGTAAGCCGTATGTATACCTACAAGGGCAATAACAAAAAAATGTATTTTTACACATAATAAAATAACAAATTCACTCTTTTAATACCAATTGAATTTATAAAGCAAATGAGATTCTTTGTTCTCGACACTTCGGAGTCTATTCAATTGTGTCACTGAAAAATTTACGATACAGCAGTTCTCAGGAGTTACATTAAAAACGACGGGTCTCGCCACACACAAAAAGCCACTCTCTTAGCTTGATCTTACCCAACAGAAGGAAGCTTTAAAAGCCCTTGCATTTCTGGCCTCATTACTTTTTCCAAAGACAATCACATGCATACAAATGAACATTTTCTATTCCTTTAGAAAGAAGAAAAATATGTGTCTGTCACTGCACTACATCGACAACCCTGCGATGGAATCTTCGAGAAATTCCAATGTCGAGGTGATGAAGAATCATAATATGCAGCTTATAAAAATGTATCGATTATATTGTGATCCAGTTTTTATTGTGACTGATGTATTCGTTTCCTGTTGGATTGTAAGCTGATGTATGGCACAGCTGTTTCCTGCTATTCATGGGTTCTTGGTATATTAGCTTGCATTGGATTAAATTAATTGGTATTTCGGTATTTGTTCGGTATAAAACATCAGGTCGCAAGCAACAGGTTTTTAGAACACAAACGGCGACTACATAACTAAGAGCGTCCACTAAAATTGAATTATTTATTGTGTTTAATCCTCAATAACACATAGGAATGCAATGATACGAAACATTAAAATAAAACAAACAATATAAAGAAATCAGGAATTACTATAATATATTCAAAAGGTATTGTAACTATAAAGTCAATTTAAGAGTTTTATTTTCGTAAAGAACAAAATTTTATTGGAAAGTGGCCTATTATAATATTATAGTAATAATTAAACATTGATTAAACATTCAATATTAAATGTTGACAATCCCCTGAACACTTAAAAGTATTTAATACGAAAAAAGCTCTATTAAGAATAGTCCTCAGCCTTACTGTGCTCTTCGAACTGCTGATATTCATGAGCAACGGTAACCACTCACCATCAGATGGATCGTAAGCTTCGTCTGCCTACAAAAGCCAAAAAATATATATATCAGGCACAGAAGAACTTCCTATTCATCTAAAGAAGGAAAGTGCATTTAAATATTATCCTCCATTCCTCAAGGAAAAATGTCATGGTATTGGTATTTAAACATTATTTGAACACAGGTAAAGAATATTTGATTTGTTTGCATTAATTTACATAGTAGTTTTAGCAAGGTCATGTCACGGGTCGCCGCGATTTAATGCAAACGTCCCTGACGGACATTATCTGTGCTGTCAATTTCAATAAAATAGCTTACTACATAATTAAAGTTGACACAATGATTTTGAAGGAATTCAAACACTTTCTATGATAGAGCAAGGACTATTTTTGTCTTTTAATTCGTTCAAAGACTTCCAATGATTATTATAATCCTTTAACTTATCCTTAAATAAACAATCACATGCATACAAATGAACATTTTCTATTGCTTTAGAGAGAAGAAAAATATGTGTCTGTCACTGCACTACATCGACAACCCTGCGATGGAATCTTCGAGAAATTCCAATGTCGAGGTGATGAAGAATCATAATATGCAGCTTATAAAAATGTATCGATTATATTGTGATCCAGTTTTTATTGTGACTGATGCATTCGTTTCCTGTTGGATTGTAAGCTGATGTATGGCACAGCTGTTTCCTGCTATTCATGGGTTCTTGGTGTATTGGCTTGCATTGGATTAAATTAATTGGTATTTCGGTATTTGTTCGGTATAAAACATCAGGTCGCAAACAACAGGTTTTTAGAACACAAACGGCGACTACATAACTAAGAGCGTCCACTAAAAGTGAATTATTTATTGTGTTTAATCCTTAATAACACATAGGAATGCAATGATACGAAACATTAAAATAAAACAAACAATATAAAGAAATCAGGAATAACTATAATATATCCAAAAGGTATTGTAACTGTAAAGTCAATTTAAGAGTTTTATTTTCGTAAAGAACAAAATTTTATTGGAAAGTGGCTTATTATAATATTATAGTTATAATTAAACATTGATTAAACACTCAATATTAAATGTTGGCAATCCCCTGAACACTTAAAAGTTTTTAATACGAAAAAAGCTCTATTAAGAATAGTCCTCAGCTTTACTGTGCTCCTGGAACTGCTGATATTCATGAGCAACGGTAACCACTCACCATCAGATGGATCGTAAGCTTCGTCTGCCTACAAAAGCCAAAAAATATATATATCAGGCACAGAAGAACTTCCTATTCATCTAAAGAAGGAAAGTGCATTTAAATATTATCCTCCATTCGTCAAGGAAAAATGTCATGGTATTGGTATTTAAACATTATTTGAACACAGGTAAAGAATATTTGATTTGTTTGCATTAATTTACATAGTAGTTTTAGCAAGGTCATGTCACGGGTCGCCGCGATTTAATGCAAACGTCCCTGACGGACATTATCTGTGCTGTCAATTTCAATAAAATAGCTTACTACATAATTTAAAGTTGATACAATGATTTTTAAGGAATTCAAACACTTTCTATGATAGAGCAAGGACTATTTTTGTCTTTTAATTCGTTCAAAGACTTCCAATGATTATTATAATCGTTCAACTTGTCCTTAAATAAAATATACTCGTAACAAACTTTCCCGCACTTAGGGGAGATGGCACGGAGGCTCGGATGGCTCGGACATGTTGTACGTATGGAGCAGGATCGGGCTGTGAAACGGGTGTACACGGGTGTACCGGAGGGACGCCGCCCCGTAGGGAAGCCCAAGTACCGCTGGTCTGACGCTGTGGAAGGAAATTTACGGGAGCTCCAAGTGTCGGACTGACAAAGTGTTGCACAGCGCCGGGATGAATGGCAAAGTTTATTGTCGGAGGCCAAGACCAACTTCGGGGTCATAGCGCCAGCTCAGCTGTAGTAGTAGTAACAAATTGTAGGGTTCTGTTGACGGAAAGCAATGAAATGGGGGTCGATGATAATTTCGTGTGCCAAAACTCTGTAAATTTTATTTAGACCACGGCATAACAGTCACTGATCATGCGATTGACTCATAATTCCATTTTAACATCACTGGGAACAAACCCTCACAACATTAAGTTAGTATTTATTGTAAAATAAACAAATCGTACATCAAACAAGTTCAGTGCACTAACAAACTAAGTCGAGGCCATAAACATGAGTTATCAAAAGAGCTAAGTCATTCCTGAGCATTCCTGAGTGTTGTACAGCAAGCCTTTTGAAATCAGAACGACTTATTCGCTTGTGAAATTTCTATAGGCTCCCAATAGTACTGAAAGTGTTTTGTTGTAGTCATATTGAAAATACGGTATTTTTTTGAAATATCAGTCTATCTATTGAGTTAGTGATTTAGTTCTTGAATGATGATTTTGATATTAAAAATCTGGGCAGTTGCAGTACAATAAAAAAAAACTGATGCAATTCTATCTGGATGAGAGGTCTCAATCTAACAATAGACCATTTTATGTTCTGATAATGTTAATGAAAACCATTAATCAATACCTATGCCTAATATAATAAGAATCCAGTCTTAGGGATAATTTTGAGTCTGGATGAATTGGTACCACAGTCACGACCTGACTCTACCCGATGATGTGTAGGCGAAGTAAAATGTCCCTTAGAAATAAGGTGACACTCTACAAAACTTGCATACGCCCCGTCATGACCTATGCAAGTGTAGTGTTCGCTCACGCGGCCCGCACTCACTTAAAATCATTCCAAATTATTCAATCCCGTTTTTGCAGGATAGCCGTCGGAGCCCCGTGGTTCGTCAGGAACGTCGACCTCCATGACGACCTGGACTTAGAGTCCATCAGTAAGTATCTACAGTCGGCGTCGATGCGCCACTTCGATAAAGCGGCACGACACGAGAACCCTCTCATCGTGGCCGCCGGTAACTACATTCCCGATCCTGCGGACCGAATGGAAAGCAGTCGACGTCGCCCAAAACACGTCATCTCGGATCCTCCCGATCCACTAACGGTGCTTTTAGGTACTTCAAGCACCGGTCACCGTTCTCGTCGAACCCGTCGCTTGCGACGAAGGGCTCGACGAGTAAATTAACTCTCAGACACAGCCCACTGAGTTTCTCGCCGGATCTTCTCAGTGGGTCGCGTTTCCGATCCGGTGGTAGATTCTGCGAAGCACGGCTCTTGCTAGGGTTCGTGTTAGCAACGTCATCAGGTTTGAGCCCCGTGAGCTCACCTACTAAAGTTAGGGTTACGCTGAAATAGCCACTAGGGCTATCAGCTTAGGTAGGAAAAAAAAAAAAAACGACCTGACACGACAAATTTAAACACGATCGAAAGAAGAAAAATATCGGCAACACAGCTTAGATAATAAAAGTACTTACTTTTTGGCAAATCAGTTGACATTCACAATTTATTTTCTATTTTTTAGTTGGATTTTCTATAAATGCGTATTTTGTTAGTTTTTTTAAACTATTATTTATTTTTCATTTTTTAGTTGAATTTAAATTTTTTCAATATTTTTTTTAATATTGAATTGTCATCGGTCCTTAAATATTATACCAAATTTCGAGCAAATCCGACGTTTTGAAGGGGGTTAAAATCATGTTCAAAGATTCCGTTACAAACATACATATGATAATAAAAACGTATTAAATACCAAATCATCAGGCGTGCGCATTTAATAAATATTTTGTTCTTTGTTACCTTCCTACAGCTCAATAAAATAAGGCAGTATAAATACTGACCGATTCTCCGGCTAGTCCGCAACAAATTCATTGGAACGTTACAAGTACCGGAGCACGGGACAAAAGATAAGCATCGCCATTGTCTAGCGCTGTTATAACTCATCTCACTGCTGTTTATACTTAGATAATCGTTATCATTAAACATTGTAGGGAAGTATCAATATATGATGGTTAGGTATTTAAGATTTGGTATCGTGAGATGATAAATTATTTGAAAGTACGTAGATATAACTACATCACTAACAACTTAAAAGGCTTCTTTGGAAAAATTTAGGTCTGATGCCAATGGGTATTACGTAAATCGCTGGAAAAGATACGTAGGTTTGTTTGTTTGCTTGATTTTTGTATGTTTGTTTGTTACAATTTTGAAGAACCACTCCAAGATTTCGATGTTATCTAGAACTGTTGCACGAAGTTTCATAATCATGCGACAAACTAGACATTTATTGTTTAAGCTTTATTGTTTTAAGTTTAAGTAATGTTTTTTTTTTTACTATAGCCACGATGACGTAAGCAGGAGTTTGGCAATAAACCACATTTGTCACAAGCAAGCGCAATCGGTAAACTACTTCTTGAATTCCATTGCTTGTTGTTTTTTTCCCCTACCTATTGGCTGACAGCCTAAGATGCTATTTCAGCTACGCGCGGACGGTTAGGAGAGCACGCGGGTTCAACTTGAGAGAAATTGCTAACACTAGCCCTAGCAAGAGCAGTGCTTCGCAGAATCTACCACCGGATCGGAATCGCGACCCACTGAGAAGATCCACCGAATTTTGTTGCTTTGAATGCGATAGAACTACAGCGATTATAAGAATCTGAGATAGGGCTGTTTTATGTGTTTGAAGTCTTCGTGGCTTAAAGCATAAGACATCTGGTGCATTCGTATCCAGCGATGCATCAGTGTTAGAATCCCGCAGGCGGGTACTAATTTTTCTAATGAAATACGTACTTAGCAGATGTTTATGATGGACTTCCAACGTGAAGGAATAACATCGTATGTAGTAAAAATCAAGCCCGCAAAATTACAATTTGCGTAATTACTGGTGGTAGGACGTCTTGTAAGCCCGCACGGGTAGGTACCACCACTGGGTCAATTTTTTTTTTTTTTCTACCTATGCTGATAGCCTTGAGCGGCTATTTCAGCTTCACCCTAACGTTTGTAGGTGAGCTCACGGGGCTCAAACCGGAGAGTTGCTAACACTGACCCTAGCAAGAGCAGTGCTTCGCAGAATCTACCACCGGATCGGAAACGCGACCCACTGAGAAGATCCGGCGAGAAACTCAGTGGGCTTGGGCCTAGTAAGAGCCAAATTTACTTTTATACTATCGAAATTAAATAAAAAAACGTATTTATTTTCATTAAATTAACTTATTACAGGATATTGATAGTTCAAACGAACATTCTGACACACGTTGATTTGAATATACATATATTTACTACGACGGACCATTTCACATTTCGAAAGCCGCACATTAAATTATCCGAGTCATAACAAGGCTATTGAGTAGGTGTTTATGTCATAATTGATATTTTTAAGTCTTCAGTGCGTTGTTAACTCTGAGAACACCTATTACTGACTCCGATAGACATCGTTAAGTACGTACTGACGGTAAATATTGCTTTCAGTGCTTGTTGACGTTTTTCCAAGTGGACATTTTTGTTTGTACTATGCAATTATGGATTGTAACTGGAGACCTACGAATAAATAATAAGAGACTGAACGTATAAGAAACAAAAAAAAAGTATTTATGGATATCTAAATGAATATATATTTTTTTTGTTGCTAGTTTCTATAGTTTTTATTCAGACGCTGCCGACCAATTTTATTCATATTATAATATTTCGGGATTGTGACCGGGAAACAGTCGAACTGACATTAGACAAAATTATAATTTGCGTAATTACTGGTGGTAGGACCTCTTGTGAGTCCGCACGGGTAGGTACCACCGCCCCGCCTATTTCTGCCGTGAAGCAGTAATGCGTTTCGGTTTGAAGGGTGGGGCAGCCGTTGTGACTATATTGAGACCTTAGAACTATATCTCAAGGTGTGTGGCGCATTTACGTTGTAGATGTCTATGGGCTCCAGTAAACACTTAACACCAGGTGGGATGTGAGCTCGTCCACACATCTAAGCAATAAAAAAAAAGGTGACAATAGAATAAATTTAAATTTTAATTAAAGTTTATTGTGGTCTTAGCAGTGATCTTATCTTGTTACTATTAAATGTAGAACGTGTAACTTTACCACTGAACAATAAGTCCCGCCAATCGAATAACTATATATATTTTACAGCTTCTTTTAACATTTAAAATAATTGTATGTGTATAATTTAAGACGAGCGGAGGAATTAACTTTGATATTTTCACGGATGCCGATGCTTGAGTGATAAATCAATTCGACTCGGACATACCCTGCCTACAGTTTCTAACGTCGACCAGAAGATTGGCGGCTGTTAACGCAAAAAATATAATAAAAACCATTCCGCAAAATTTTGCATTATCATCGGTGGCGTTTTGCGTCAAGTGCCATAAAAAAAATTGAGTTCAGAAGTCTCAAGAAAAATACAATTTTTTACATTATCTACTTTTATTTTTAGTTTGGTATAAGTATATATAGACATATAATGTAGCTTGTTGACTATTTTTTTTATGTTAATTGTGTTTTGGTGTATATTAAAGTATTCATAAGAAAAATACAAAAAATAAATCTAGGAATTTCTTATGAAAGCGATTTTCGAATGAATTATATATTTGTATGCTATATCCCATTGTCAAGATTATTATATTGGTAATATTTTGAACAGAACAAGTCTTTGAATACGTGAATCGTATTTCCTAGCAAACAATCAGCATTGCGAGAGAGCATTAATCATATCACCCATTTATTTATGGTGGCATTATCGCCTCCATTGAGAATGTTTACAGTTCTGCCATCAGTGCGGTGCCACGAAATACGTTAATAATGATTCTGAATAACTGTAAAATTCCTCTCGTGTTTCCGTGAGTTATATTTTGCTAGAATATTTAAGTTCAATCATGATTAAAACAGTAAAATGGTGCAGAGGAGAATTTTAGTATTTAAATTGTATTTTTTTTTTATATAATGTGATATTGTAGGGATAACGTTAATAAGCCTACGGATCAAAGACGTTTTTTTTCTGTGTATTTTAGTCATTACATAATTAAATATTCATGAAGTGCATTTTCAAGTTTTTTTTAGTCATGCTCGTCTAAACAAAAACTCCGTAACAACACAACAAAAGCTATCTTTAGTTTGTTAATAGACAATATAAGTTACGTGCTCATTGTTTTGTATTATATGAATTTCGGGGTATAAAACAAGAAAAACTTCAATAATAATTACTGTCTAAAAACGTGTTCTTTAACCTAAAATGGGATGTGCGATCATGTATCCTGTTTTTTTTTAATTTTCATTTCTTTACTATCCTCTTTCGTACAGCTGTGAGGTAAAAGAATCAAAATTGGAACGTTAATTGGTTTTTTTAAGGGATTTTTTGACCTGGTAACCAAGACCTTTAGGTCAAGTCTTATTTTAATTTTAATGATACGTAACTTTTTTATATGAAAATGATATTATGAAATAAAATGAAGTTGATTATTATGAAACATGGCTTGAAATTAAATGAAAACGAAATGAAATGAAAATGAAATGAGATGAGATGATATGGGATGAAGTATAATCTCAGTAAAATGGTGGTCATTTACTAAGACTTTTTCAGTAGACTTTTTGGAAGATCCCGAGAAGTTACGTTCAGCGGCTTTGTTTCATTTTCCCACATTTGTGCACTTTCACAGATACTAAACAGTTAATAAACCACCGTTATTACACATTTAAACCTGAAGAAACACTAATTAGACAAAATAAAACAAATCACACAACTTCACTCCTCGCGTTCCCGCCAAAAAGTCCGATCGTTAATTGGCCAAAACGTCAAACCACAGACAATCGGTAAGGAACATGACATCACTAATATCGCACGCCACAGATACTCGAAAACGCTATTGTGCGGCACCGTAATAACTCATCCTAGGTTATTTATCGACCATTATCGTTCGGAAACTGAGACGCAACGGTAGCTCGAGGGTTCGCGGGAAACTGACGCGAAAATTACTACGAAAAATGTTAGGAGAGATTGCAATTTGTGTCCCTTGTACAGGTGCTAAATTGTGGTATAATTTCCGCTACGGATTTCATTGTTTTTTACTGCTTGAATTTAACTCGATTCTATTTTAAGAATACGAGTACATTGCTCTATATGTATACAAGGATATTTAATAAATTTCATACTGGTGGTAGGACCTCTTTACTGGTGGTAGGACCTCTTTACTGGTGGTAGGACCTCTTTACTGGTGGTAGGACCTCTTTATTGGCGGTAGGACCTCTTTACTGGTGGTAGGACCTCTTTACTGGTGGTAGGACCTCTTTACTGGTGGTAGGACCTCTTTACTGGTGGTAGGACCTTTTTACTGGTGGTAGGACCTCTTGTGAGTCCGCGCGGATGGGTACCACCACCCTGCCTATTTCTGCCGTGAAGCAGTAATGCGTTTTGGATTGAAGGGTGGGGCAGCCGTTGTAACTATACTTGAGACCTTAGAACTGATATCTCAAGGTGGGTGGCGCATTTACGTTGTAGATCTCTATGAGCTCCAGTAACCACTTAACACCAGGTGGGCTGTAAGCCCGTCCACCAATCTAAGCAATAAAAAAAAACAAGGATATTTAGTAAATTTCACATTAGAACTATATGAGAGATTTTAGTAAGATATTTTTTTATAATACAAGGCCACGCTGTCTCTTTCTTCCCGAACTATATTATTTACAAGGATTTATCTGTAATGCGATCATGTAACCTGTTTCGCGGGAAACTGACGCGAAAATTACTACGAAAAATGTTAGGAGAGATTGCAATTTGTGTCCCTTGTACAGGTGTTAAATTGTGGTGTTATTCCCGCTACGGATTTCATTGTTTTTTACTGCTTGAATTTAACTCGATTCTATATTAAGAATACGAGTACATTGCCCTATATGTATGTAACTTCTATACGATTTATTGCACGTCATTACGGATCCTCCTGATCCATTAATGATGCTTTTAGGCACCACAAGCACCGGTCACCGTCCTCGTCGAACCCGTCGCTTGCGACGAAAGGCTTGACGAGCGAACTAACCCATAGACACAGCCCACTGAGTTTCTCGCCGGATCTTCTCAGTGGGTCGCGTTTCCGATCCGGTGGTAGATTCTGGGAAGCACTGCTCTTGCTAGGGTCAGTGTTAGCAACTCTCCGGTTTGAGCCCCGTGAGCTCACCTACAAACGTTAGGGCGAAGCTGAAATAGCCTCCCAAGGCTATCAGCATAGGTAGGGGAAAAAAAACGATTTGACATAAATCTTAAAAGTGGTTAATATATTATACAGGTGACATCAATGTTAATTTGAATATTGAAACATTAGAAGAAGGAACATTAGAAATATTAAAACATTTTTTGGATATTGAAATATAAAAAACATAAAAAGTGGTGAAGCAATAGCTTTAAATGTTGTTTCTCTATATAAAACAACTCAGTTTCTGCTATAGTTTTACTAGGCTAAGCTTTATTTTGATGTAAATAAAATAATACAAGGATATTTAGTAAATTTTATAGAACAACTTGAGAGATTTTAGTAAGATTTTTTTTTATAATACAAGGCCACGCTGTCGCTTTCTTCCCGAACTATTTACAAGGATTAATCTCTAATGCTAATTTTCAATTTTATTTCCTACTCAGTTTTTTTTCTTGCTTTAATGGGGGGACGAACTCACGGCCCACCCGATGTTAAGTGGTCACCGGAGCCTATAGACATCTACAAAGTAAATGCCGCCACCCAGTTTGAGCTATGAGTTCTAAAGTCTTCTCCCATTCAAATACGGTTTAAAAAAAACACGTAAGTTCGTAAAATACAAATATTTTTTTACTGCCTTTGTATGCAGACAAGCATACGGCCAACCTGATGGTAAGTGGTTACCGTCGCTCATGGACGTCACCAATGCCAGGGCAGAGCCAAGCCGCTGCCTACCATTAAGTACTCTCCGCAAGCCTCGTTTGAACATACATTTTAATCCACTAATAATGTTTTACTTTATTCATTGCTTAGATCAGTGATTCTCAACCACTGTTCCGCGGCACTTTTGTGTGCCGCCAAATTTCAAAAGTGTGCCGCCAAATTTTGCGAATATATAATAATGTTAATATTATAAAATTATATCATTTTAAAAGAAAAATATTTTAAACATGAATATATATTAAATCCACAAAAAAAAAATTATAGTATAATTTAGTTTATTTCGTATATCAAAATTTTTTGATAAACTATTTATGTAGTGTGTTGGAATAAGTAAATAATTTTTATCTTTTTTTTTTGTGTGCCGCCAAATTTTGAAATCGTTAAATATGTGCCGCAACAAAAAAAGGTTGAGAATCACTGGCTTAGATGAGTGAACGCGACCCAGTGGTGGCTCATATACAACACTTATCACAATGTGAATTCCAGGATTTTGAGCGAGTCAGAGTTTCGTATAGCAGCTGCCCCACACTCCAAATCAAACTGGAATTGATTCGCGACAGAAATACGCATTTAAACCAATGATAATTTTCACAAATGTAACAAGTACAAAGTGGTGTTTAGTATTTTTTGGTACATAAAACACATTTGACGTGTGCATTCAAGATATCCATTAAAGGTGTTTTTAGGTAGGTACCTGAAGCATCGATCACCGTTCTCGTCGAACCCGTCGCTTACGACGAAGGGCTCGGCGGGTAAATTAGCCCACAGACACAGCCCACTGAGTTTCTCGCCGGATCTTCTCAGTAGGTCGTGTTTCCGATCCGGTGGTAGATTCTGCGAAGCACTGCCCTTGCTAGGGCCATTGTTAGTAACACTCCCGGTTTGAGCGCCATGAACTCACGTTAGAGTAACTCTGAAATAGGCTGTCAAGGCTATCAGCATAAGTAGGAAAAAAATAATAAAAAACAAATCATCGGTCAGCGTACAATGACAAAATCATTTTCGTACCAAGAACGGCTACTTCAATTAGGCCCAACGAAATACAAGCTTCGAGTTTCATACTAATAAGTAAAATGCTAATAAGATGGATTAAATTACAGACGTATTACGCTTAGCGTTTTCTCTGACTTTGCTTGAAATTTGTATTGCGTTTTTAACAGATTTCGATGGCTTCATTTATCAGACAGCTTTAGCTGATAGCATGTCCTCTTTTGAGCCTGCAAGAGTAGGTGCCACGGTCTTATCTATTTCTGCCGTGAAGTAGTAATGCGTTTCGGTTTGAAGGGTAGGGACAGCCGTTGTAAGTATACTGAGACCTTAGAACTCTTATCACAACGTGGGTGGCAGTATTTACGTCGTACATGTCTATGGGCTCCGGTAACCCCTTAACATTAGGTGGGCCGTCAGCTCATCCGCCCATATAAGCAATAAAAAAAAAAGATACCACCGTCTTGCTTACTTCTGCCGTGAGTTCAGTATGAAGGTTGAGACAGCTACCAAATAATTGAGCTTTAGACTTCTTATCTCAAGGTAATGACGGTCTTCATGAAGTATTTATTACCTATGGACTACGGTAGCCGGTTAATACCTGGTGGACCGTGAACTCATTCTGTTATCTGAGGAATAAGAAACCTAACATTATTACGGCTTACTATTTATTTATATGTTGTTAAGTTATATATTGAGGTATGTAACAAAACAATAATAGTAACAAAAAAAAATACCGTTTCTTTTTACCAAACTTATCCTTTTTATTGCTTAGATAGCCGAAGCAGCTCACGTGACGGCCATCATTTACGTATACCTAATATATGTCATCCAATTGAGGCTATAACATGCTCGGATTATTTCCATTTCACAATACATTGTTAAAATGTTTAAAGTCAAAAACAATTTCTTATCATTTACTTTATTGGATAGCACAAATTGGCATAACTGAGAATCGACATTTAGGCCGATGATTGATATATCCAAAATCTATACTACATTATCCGGTTATATTTCAAAATTCTGGTTCTTTATTTACATTTCTTTTATGTACCAGATACATATGAATCGTTATAAAATGCCAAAGACAAGATTATAAAAACGCACTATCTATTTCTAAATAAAATCTATTTCAGAAGACTATTTTTAAACTACTACTAGATTATTTATTGTTTTGGCTATTTTTTTAAATATTCTAAGTTTATTTTGTACTGTTGGTTTCCCAAATAAAACTAAATAAATAAATAAAAAGACCCCAATGAGGAAACCAAATTGGAGTCTTTGACAGATACATTTGTTTTCACGATTTTAACCCCAAAAAGTCTTTTGGTCTTCGTAAAACACATTAAAACGCTTAAAATATGGTTGACCAATAGCTTCAATTAAGAAAATACATTGATGGATCGCTGCTCTTCTAACAGCCACACGCAAACTTTTCAAACTCCACATTGTATTATGATAATCGGACGTTGAAACGAAGAACCAGTTGGAGTGTTCAGGCGACGCCGACAGCGAAACATTACCCACGGCCTTATCCGACACCTACTCGTAATGCCAAGGTTTTAATATTTCTGGCGTTACCGGCGAGTCACTTTTTTTCTTACTTTTTTTTTCCTTTATTGATGCACAAATCAAATCAAATCAAATCAAATCAAAAAAGTTTTATTCAACATAAATGAAAGTACATACAGCGGGCATGTTTTTTTTTTTTTTTTTTTTTAATATTAGATTTTTATTTTTATTTTAAATATTTTTTTTTTTTTTAATATTCATATTACAATAAGTAATTATAACATAACAATTTTACAATATTGAAATTCCCGGAGCGAGCAACTCATTCCCACTTTGTGCAATCTTCTAGATAATCATTGACTTTATAGTAAGCTTTATTGCACAGATGTTCTTTAATAGTTTTCTTAAACCTATGTATATGTAGGTTCTGAACATCTTGTGGGATTTTGTTGTACAGGCGCACAGACAAACACCCGAATGAATTTCGTATCTTATGTAACCTACTCATCGGCACAACAAGCTTGTGTTTGTTCCTAGTATTTCTATTATGTATGTCCGACATCTTAGGAAACTCCTCAATATGTTTACGAACATACATCAAATTTTCAAAGATGTACTGGGATGGCATAGTGAGAACTTTAATTTCTTTAAATTTTTCCCTCAGGGATTCCCTTGAGTGCATGTTATAAATAGCACGTATAGCTCTTTTCTGCAGAATAAATATCATTTCTACATCGGCCGCATTGCCCCATAGCAAAATGCCATAGGACATGACACTGTGGAAGTAACTAAAGTAAACTAAACGAGCCGTGTCCGCATTTGTTAACATTCTAATTTTTTTTACTGCGTATGCTGCAGAGCTAAGCTTACTCGCCAATTTATGAATATGAGGTCCCCACTGCAGTTTGGAGTCCACTGTTATACCAAGAAATACGGTTGACTCAACAAGCTCCAATGATTCCTCAGAAACAATTACATTACTATCTACTTGTCTCACATTTAAAGATGATTTAATACATTTTAAAGTAAATTTAATACATTTCGTTTTCTTACTATTCAATAATAGGTTATTGATACGGAACCAATGAACCAAAACAAATTATAAGTTTAAATCTATCTCTCTTATCTTAGCTTCTATTTTCTATTATAAAAATGAATTGCTGTTCGTTAGTCTCGCTAAAACTCGAGAACGGCTGAACCGATTTGGCTAATTTTGGTCTTGAATTATTTGTGGAAGTCCAGAGAAGGTTTAAAAGGTAGATAAATATGAAAATGCTCGGAATTAAATAAAAATAACAATTTTGTTTTTCCTTTGATGTGTCCCCCGTCGGACGGATCCCTTTTGTTTGTTTTAAGTTTATTTTATACAAAAGTTTAGGTCTTTTATTTATCGATTGAGGCACTACGAAGTCTGCCGGGTCAGCTAGTATTTAATATATTATAACAATCTGGATTGCAATTCAAACCAGGTGCATACAGAAAAATTATAAGAACTGAACAGATGCCTAAATACCTTGTGTGTATATATACATGTATATACATACACGCATACGCTTATATATATTGTATATATACATTGAATCGATTTAAAAAAAAACAAAATGGCGTCTCTAGTTATTTTGTATTGTTTTGTTTATATTATATTTTTCCAACGTATGAAAACTTCATTATTTAGGATAGGAGCCAGAGTAATAGTAGGATAGTCTTTGTAACTAAACGACCAGAGATAGAGATCAGAGATTGCCAGAACCTTCTGGAACCTGCTGGAACGCGTTCACCGCTTTGTATCAGGTTGTTAACGTAATTAATTGTAAGAAGTATTATCAATCCGCAATCATCCCTCATCCTACCTATTTACGCCACGATGCACTTATGTATTCCAGTTCCAGAAGGTTTGGATAAAAGACGTTCGCGTTGTGATGTTTTATGGCATTTATCTAGTGTCACATCTAAGCTATTATAGTAGTAAAAATACAGACCACGGCTGATAAACAGTAAAACGATAATTATAAATAGACATGCTTTAACAAAAACCGACTTCAAATAGAAAAAAATAAGATATTCCAAAACAAATTAACACTAAAAACAATAATCATCGAAATCGGTTGGCGTGATACTGAGTTATTTAGTTATTCATCTATTTGTCGCGCACTTACTTAAGGTAAATTTAAGACTTATATGGTTTTCTCATGGATACCGTTATTAGAACTGGACTAAATTGAAATGGGACCACACAGGAAGCGTCAGCTTTCTAATAAAAAAAGAATCATCAAAATCGATTCACCCAGTCAAAAGTTATGAGTAACAAACATAAAAATAAACATAGAGTCGAATTGAGAACCTCCTCCTTTTTGAACTCGGTTAAAAGGGAACACCAATTATATGTTTCAACAACTTTTATTTTTCAATTTCGAATTCTATCTCTAATTGTTTTATTCTACTGCATTTGAAGATCATAATATCATAAACATTTTTCCGTTCGGCAACATCCAAAGCATAGCTACATACGAAGACACATCACATTAATTCGCTTAATCCGCTTCAAGCACATTAATGATCGCACTAGGGCTGTAACTGTCGATTCGTACAATGTCGATGAGTTATTACATCGTAAACTGCCACGCGTCATTCGACCTAGTGACGGGCCGTATCGATAACGATGAACGATCGACGTTCGAATATGCTATGTTTATTTAGTTTAATTAATTGTGTGCTATTTGTAAATTGATGTAATTCGTGTAGGTTATTTTTTTTATTTTTGTTTTATTTTATGTTAATGTTATTTTGTTATTATGCTTACAAATTGTAATTTAAAAGTCAGGAAAGGGGTTTGGGGGTTTTAATGATTTTTTTCCAAGTTCTTTTTTGTAAATTGTTTTGTAAATTCTGTAAGCCATTCGTTGTAGCAGTCGTTGTATAGAAAAACTGAAACTTAGAACTCATGTCTCGAGTTGGTTGGTGACGTTTACTTTGTTGATGTTTAAATGTCTTGTAAAGTATTATTACATTAAAGGTTATTATTTTACAATTTCGCCGTACTATCGAGTTTTTTTCTTTCTATTCTAGTAACCTCGAGGGACTATACTATATTCATAGAACGAGTAGGTGAGCTCACGGGGCTTTAACCTGAGGACGTTGCTAACACTAGCCCTAGGAAGAGCAGTGCTTCGTAGAATCTACCATCGGATCGGAAATGTGACCCACTGAAAAGAACCGGCGAGAAACTCAGTGGGCTGTGTCTGTGGGCTAATTTACTCGCCGAGCCCTTCGTCGCAAGCGACGGGTTTGACGAGAACGATGACCGGTGCTTGAGATACCTAAAAGCACCGTTAGTGGATCGGAAGGATCCTAAACGACGCGTTTTGGGCGACGTCGACTGTTTACCATTCGGTCCGCAGGATCGGGTATGTTTGTCGAGTGCTCACGTCATCAGTTAGAAGGGCTTTTACTTCGTGCTACTTGTGGACTGTGCCGACCTTTAACAATAGTTGGGCAGTGAGCACGTGCAGTCCCAAAACGGCCTTAAGATTTGAGATATCTGCCATAAAAAAATAAAGCCGACTAATTGTTAAAATGCTTTATCACTCTCCAAACATATGCCAAAACTGTCGGTATACTTAAATATGCCCTATGTAGGCAAATTATGCTACGACTGACTTGTCCTTTTCTAAGCTAGTTTAGCATTGCAGCTAGATCGTAAAAAAAATTAGAAAAAGCTTTTTAGAAAATTATTTAAAAATTGCAGACGGCACATCACTAGCCGATCAACATATTTGTGAAACGTTGTCACGATCAACATCTGATTCGACATCAACATAAACAATTACAACAGAAACAAATAACAATAGAAATTGCATTGATTGAATCAAAAGTAGGTTTAGGTTTTATTTGGATTCGGTCGTGAATTTTGGGATTTAAGATGCTTACGTACAGCAGTGTTATTTCTTTTGTTTTATTATTTGCATGATGGCATTGGACGCAGGCCACATACGATGTATTGTGGCCTTGGGGGGAAATTACGTTCAGTAGACGTCTTATGGCTGATTAATATATAGAAATTGTATAATATTGGGTTTTTTAATTGCACCAGCCACAAAAGAAACAATATAGCAACTGTCAATGAACCATAAAAGATGTTTGAGTCGCAATCATTAAATAGTTTTTTTATCGTCGAGAATCTTTTTTAAAATAAATAAATGGTATTCGATTTTTAAAACCAAGGAGTTTTCAATTAAAAAGATTTTAATATGACAGGAACAGTGGAAATATTTCATTCCCGATACTTTTAGTGCAGCCCTCGTATTAAGGTATGGATTTATTTTTGATACGTTTTTATTACTTTGAACTGTTTTCTGTCAATATATGTGATGATATCATTTATCGTAAGCCTTACCAACACGATTAACTTGGCAATTTGAGCACATTTCAAGTGCTGTTGACGATACGATTTTTCCTGATTCTTTGGCCTAATAACCCGAAAACCAGTATAAGAATAATTCTTTTCATTTTCAGTGCAGTTTTTTGTTGACGCTTTTGTTTTACTTTTTTTACTGCGTGAGATGAGCTAGCGGCTTTAAGTATTGGTAGCGTTAACTCTAATTTTACGGATGTCAATAATTTTTTGGGTAAGCAGAGACTTTATCTGCAAAAAAAAAGAAACGTAAGTCTTAAACTAATATCTTCGCAAATAGCATTATTTATGCTTCATGATCACAACTTCCGCTCGGCTTGAATCACAACATTTCCATATTAACAGCGATCTCGTTTTCTATTTATTTTAACACATAAACGTTTGATAGAAATGTCCAGTAAATCTTTATTAAACACGTCTTTAAGATAATTTAGTATCGATATATAATGTTTATACAAAACAGGACATTCCTATTCCTTTGATATCGATACAGTAGAGCAACTATGTATAAATTGTATCGATTTTATTATATTAGTTATCGATTTAAAATACTGGTGTTGTATTTGCAATCTCTACTATGTTTTCATGTTATTATTTAATTTTATCTTTACTGATATTGCTTTATTCAGTGTGTTATTAAGGAATAGCTTGTAGTTTTTTTTTGTCATCGTTGGTAAATTTAATACGAGTAGGTATTATATCACAATCGTTCGTTTTTTGAATGTAATTATAATTGATTTATCAACTTTTCTTATTGCTAAGCTTGAAATTATGCATATATTCAATATTAGAAGAATCTATTTTTCTAACGTTTGCAACGATCTAAGGTGGATAATCTAATATTGACGTATTGAATAATATTATGAATAGTATTAGTAGTTCTATATCGAATTTAACTATACTCTCTATTGGATTCTACTTTGAATGAAAAAAATAATTTGGGAAAATACGTCGCTGCTGCGATCTCATTGACATTAAGAATTATGATTATTTTGCACGCTCTATTAGGTATATTAGATGTAAAGAAGTTATTAATAGACTATTATAGTTTTATTAAATCTATAGAATCATCTCTATGTAACAATTTGAAACGCGGTAGGTACCGATTCTTGGCATTGCCGACAAAAAAAAAACAAAGCAATAAAAACATTATTTTGCGATACATAAAGAAGATTTTTATTTTTTTTATTGCTTAGCTGAGTAAACGATCTTACGGTCCATTTGTGCTAAGTGGTTACCGGAGCCCATAGACATCTACCCATCCACCTTGAGACATGAGTTCTAAGTCTCAGTTCTTACAACAGCTGCCCCACCGTTCAAACCGAAACGCATTACTTTATCACGGCAGAAATAGGCAGAGTGGTACCTACCCGTGCGGACTCACAAGAACCCCTACCATCAGTAAAGACAGTTCTATTTCATGAGTACTTGTCGAATTCCATAAATAAAACTGTTAGCTGTACAACAAGCCCGTATCGAAGGCGCCAGGACATAGCCAATCAGCCTATATAATTCCATTTGTTACGTAGAGTGGATCGCATCGGAAATTACATCTAAAAGCATAAATGGAGTCGCTTACTGGCCTTCGCGTTATCATTAATCGTTTGTGGTGCAAGTTATAAGCGATTTAAACCCAATGAGTTTCTCTCGGTGGTAGATTCTGCGAAGCAATGCTCTTTTTTTTTTATTGCTTAGATGTGTGGACGAGCTCACAGCCCACCTGGTGTTAAGTGGTTACTGGAGCCCATAGACATCTACAACGTAAATGCGCCACACACCTTGAGATATAAGTTCTAAGGTCTCTGTATAGTTACAACGGCTGCCCCACCGTCGTCACCGTTTGAAACCGTCGTGGCCTAACGGATAAGACGTCCGGTGCATTCGTGTTGAGCGATGCACCGATGTTCGAATCTCAGGCGGGTACCAATTTTTCTAATGAATTATGTACTCAACAAATGTTCGCGATTGACTTCCACGGTGAAGGAATAACATCGTGTAATAAAAATGAAACCCGCAAAATTATAATTTGCGTAATTACTGGTGGTAGGACCTCTTGTGAGTCCGCGCGGGTGGGTACCACCGCCCTGCCTGTTTCTGCTGGTGAAGCAGTAAAGCGTTTCGGTTTGAAGGGTGGGGCAGCCTTTGTAACTATACTGAGACCTTAGAACTTATATCTCGCGATGGCACATTTATGTTGTAGAAGTCTATGGGCCCCAGTAACCACTTAACACCAGGTGGGCTGTGAGCTCGTCAACCCATCTAAAAAATCAAAAAAAAAAAAAAAAAGTTGCTTCACTGTTTTCAAGCATAGCAAATCGCTTCATCTTCCAACTCGCACCGACACCTACAAACGCAACATATATTCCCCACCACAACACCCAAAGACGCCTCCCACTTATTAACTAGAAGCCAACAGGCGTTACTGTACGATAATCACTTAGACACAGATCCGCACAGTGCGTGCCAATATACACCGTTGAAAAACACTAAACAACGGTCTGCATGTTTCGTTGTAATTATAGTTTGGCATAGAAACTGTTGGTTTTCGTGTCAAGGAGTGACTTCGCAACGTCGGATTGTGTAACTACAATATCTATATTAACACGTGAAGCAAAAACTTTGTATCCCTTTTTATGAAAATTGCGCGGACGGAGGAGAATGAAATTTTCCACACTTATAGACAATATATAGAAGAAGTGCATAATGCTAATATTTTTTTAGAATTATGCATAAAAGATACATTAAATCAATAAAGAAAAAAATACGCACACTACCATGTTTACCATGGTTACCACGTACCATATTTGACACAACACATACATAAAAATATACTCTTTGTTTACTGTCAATTGGGAAACTTTTGTTATTATTTTAAAGTCTGTGGTCGAATTGAAAATAGATTAATAATGTTTGTCATTAATATTATTGATCTATAGTGCAGTTTTGGCGAATACTGTGTTAATATTATAGAAATTTATTAGTGTTTGACCATAGAACCATAATAATGTTTAAACTTATAATTTCAATTAATTATAGTCGAATCTCGACTACTGCGGGGCCACTAGTATATATTAATACGTGAAGCAAAAACTTTGTATCCCTTTTTACGAAAATTGCGCGGACGGAGGAGAATGAAATTTTCCACACTTATAGAGAACGTAGAGAAGAAGTGCACAATGCTAATATTTTTTTAGAATAATGCATAAAAGATACATTAAATCAATAAAGAAAACATTACACACACTACATACCATGTATTTGACGCACACACGCATGCATACTATTTATTGTCAAGCTTTTGTTCTTGACGTCTGTTCTCAAATTGAGATTAAATATTGTTTGTCTTTGTTAATATTTTTTATAGTGTAGTCTTGGCGAAATTTGTTATTATAGAAGTATAAAATACAATCATAATAGTGTACAAACTTACAATTCCATTTAATTATAGTCGAATTTCGACTACTGCGGGACCTCGAGTAAATAAAAAATGACATTACTCGTAGTATCGCTTAGTAGTGCTGTGGTACTTGCGAATTGAGTAATTTGTTTCATTAAAGTCAGTATGTGATCGATTATTATTGGCGGAAATTAACGCTGTCCTCGACAAGTCATTTTCATTTGTATTTAATCAGAAGACCTTCCCCGGATCGACCCAGATCGCCTTAAATTTTACTACGAGCGGACATCTTAAAATCGATTATTGGACTACATTGAAATTGAATTTGAATTTCTTTCCGATTCATTTTTTTTTCTATTCCATTTATCGTTCTTATTACTTGAACAGTTAATAAAATGAATAAAAATAATAAATGTATTGATATCTTTAATGTGAACTACAATAATACAAACACAATTTTTCCTTAAACATATTAATTGTATTAAAAAAAATATATAAAAATATATATATAAATATTTTACTAACAATCACGCCACGTTAACCGGTCCCGTGATAAGTTCGTAAAGAACTTGTGTTACAGGTACCAGATAACGGAAATAAATGTAAGATTTTTATTATACACATACATATATTTAATATACATCCATAACCCTGGAAAAGACATTTATATTTATCATACAAATATCTTCCCTTGGCAGGATTCGAACCCGCGACCCCCTAGTGTAGTGACCATGTCACTTACCACTACACCAGACGGACGTTAAAGGAGACTACGTCAGAAAATACAGCTGTAATTGAAACCAAAGACAAAAAAACAACTTCGAGTTCTTTTTTGTTGGTTTAAAATTAAGTAAATGTTCTTTTCTTAGACAAAGCAAACAACTAACAACGCCCGCGATGTTTAACTTGTATGTTACTTGATCATAGACATCGGTAAACTACAAACTCGGTACAATAATGATGATAGTACTAGTGTAATTTCAAGCAAAAACTATTATAGAACGCTTTCCCCAATAGCGGTTGAACTCGGACGCGTATGAAATAATTCTCCTTATAGTTTCAGGGATGCTGTGTTTAAAAATAAAATTTTCCCGAGAAACATTTGTTTTCGTTGCATTAGATATGTTTTCAGAATATTATTTCTATATTTTGATAATATAGATAAGCTGCTAGTAACAGGCTAGGTATTTGGAAGAAGGACCAGAGGCAAAAGTCCAATGCGGTGGTCGGTTCAGATACACTCTACTTTGAATACTTCAGTTCACGATGACATCCGCGCAGCCAAGGATAGGAAAGGTTGACGCAGGATAATCTAGGACAAAGTTATTAAAGGAAGCCACGTCCCTCAGCATTGAGGAATATCGACCCAAGAAAGAGGAGGAGGTTTTTATTTAAGCTGGGCATCAATTTGTATCCATTAAGCTGCTGTATTATTATATTGAACATAGTCTATCCACATGAGCCACGGTTATAAATAGTTCGATTTATAAATGATCATTCTTTATTTTTATGATCAAATTTTGTTTTGTGTTTTTATGCGCACAGCATATCCGAAAACAAGTATATTTATATTATAACTAGCTGACCCGGCAGACTTCGTAGTGCCTCAATCGATAAACAAAAGACCTAAACTTTTGTATAAAATAAACTTAAAACAAACAAAAGGAATCCGTTCGACGGGGGGACACATCAAAAGAAAAACAAAATTGTTATTTTTATTTAATTCCGAGCATTTTCATATTTATCTACCTTTTAAACCTTCTCTGGACTTCCACAAATAATTCAAGACCTAAATTAGCCAAATCGGTCCAGCCGTTCTCGAGTTTTAGCAAGACTAACGAACAGCAATTCATTTTTACATATTATTATATAGATATTTACCGAGAAATCAAAGATTGTGTCTGTTCGTCTTGCAACCCTATCACGAACGGTTAGTAATTTCACTTAATTAACTACAACGCCTCCGGCTACTCCAATTTCGTTTATAACGCGGAAGGGATTCATCAAGAGATTGTTATATTCCAGTATAACATGGAAAATTAAAACATAAAATAATTATATACGGATTCGGAATGAGGCTGTTCGCTGGTTTTGCTTATTGAAATCACATCGATGTTTTATTTACTTATTTCGCATTGGAAAATGAGCAATTCGCGACTCATGATTTACTTGTAAAAATAGTAAAATAATATTCGGAATCTATAAAGTAAGATACTGTAGTAAGATACTTTACTGGTGGTAGGACCTCTTGGGAGTCCGCACGGGTAGGTACCACCACCCCGCCTATTTCTGCCGGGAAGCAGTAATGCGTTTCGGTTTGAAGGGTGGGGCAGCCGTTGTAACTATACTGAGACCTTAGAACTTATTATCTCAAGGTGGGTGGCGCATTTACTTTGTAGATATCTATGGGTTCCAGTAATCACTTAACACCAGGTGGGCTGTGAGCTCGTCCACCTATCTAAGCTATTAAAAAAAAAATGACAATGTCGTCCGTAATAATCCGGAAATAATGATAATAAAAAAATACAAGATTAAAACGTAAAATTAGAGTTGATTATGTCTACGGCTCGTCAAAACCTTTTTTATTTTTTTTTCTACCTAAGCTGGTAGCCTTGAGAGGCTATTCCAGCGTAACCTTAACTAGTAGGTGAGCTCACGGGGCTCAAACCTGACGAAGTTGCTAACACGAACCCTAGCAAGAGCAGTGCTTCGCAGAATCTTTCACCGGATCGGAAACGCGACCCACTGAGAAGATCCGGCGGGAAACTCAGTGGGCTAGACTGGCTACAATGGTACGCGTTTTTATACAAGCGGGGTCAAAAGATGATAAGATGCAGTGCACACCCAAGCGCGGGCCGCTAGAATCAATACAATGCAGTGCGCGCCGATTCACGGGTCGCATTAAAATTGTGCATCATTTATTAATGCGTGACACGAAAACACGAAACATCTTTCAATAAAATTACTACAACATTACAAAACACTACAAAAATTAGTAGCAAACACGACATATTTGTATTCATTACTCACAGCAGGATACCACCACTAGTGGGCGATTTAAAATCACTATTAAAATTTATGTAGATGAGGTTTAATTAGAGAGGAGACGGGCGCTAGACTAGTCTTACACTAGGTATTACCTCATGAATATCCAATAGGTGCAACCGGTCAGACAGACCTTTACGATGTACGATTTTAATCGTGTCGGATTTAAAAATCGTTCACGATTAATTCGATTTCGTCCTGGTCGAAGTCGGTTCTAAAGCTATATTCCTCATTGTTTCGAACAAAATTTTAATATGACCCACAAGTTTGCTATTTATTGTGCACTTTCATAAGTAAATATTTATATGAGTTGCAAATGTCTATACATACTTTTTTTAAATATTATTTTTAAAGGAACTTCATATTTTAGTCTGAATTAAAAAAAAGACACAATTCAGAAGTCATATTATGTATTTTTAGAATTAAGACACAGTTAGGCCTTAGGTCTGTGAGCCTCACCAGTTGACTGAATCTGCCCCACTGATTGAAAAAGAAAGGAATATTTCTTTAATTTGCAACCACCTATCCGCCATCCCACAGGATTGCAGTTCTAAAGCTAAAGTCCCTTGAATGCAGATAAGCATACAGCCTACCTGATGGTGAGTGATTAGCGTCGCCCATGGACTTTAGCAATACCAGAGGCGGAGCCAATCTGCTAACTACCTTTAAATCTATTATTGCATCTATAATTAAACAGACTCTAATCGTGATCGTCATTGTCGTGTCGGATCATATAAAATGACTTTGCAAAATTAAGACGTTGCTAAGCAATTTCTGTAATTGCCCAACTAATTAATATGGATCTGTATAAGGCAAATACAAAACGAAATTCTCTGGTTTACCAGCCGATGTCTCAGTTAGTTAAATAGGATTTTGCAAGTTTAATTGCCGCGTTAAAGACTTGTTATAGTCATAAAAATGTAAAAATAGTCTACGTAATTGATTTTGCTGAGAGTTTTCTAACCATCAATGGCAGGTCAAGCCCTGGTGATAAGTGGTAGCCGGATGAGTGGTAGCCGGATGACTGGTAGCCGGATAAGTGGTAGACGTTAGATGTCAGTAATAACATATTCATTACTAGTCACCGTCCTCGTCAAACTCGTCAATTACGACAAGCGAACTAACTCATAGACACAGCCCAGGAAGTTTCTCACCGGATCTTCTCAGTGGGACGCAATTTTGATCCTGTGGTAGATTCTGCGAAGCACTACTGTTACCAGGGCTGGTGTTAACAAATTCTCTCAGGGTAAGCCCGTGAGCTCACCTACCCATCCGGGCGTAGTTGGAAAAGTCACTTAGGCAACCAGCGAGTAAAATCGACGAGTTCAAGGAGGTCGGTGATCGGTGGTTGAGGCTCCTAAAAGCACCGAGAGTGAATCCGGGGGATCCGACAAGACATGTATCGGGCGACGGCCGCTTTGCGTTGCCCCGTCGGGGTCGGATAAGGTTCCTTGTGAGATGCTACAGAATACAATGCTGCTACTTTTGTACGAATGGTAATAGGTAATCAATAATATAGACTGACGGTGATAAACTATTTGTATATATATATATCCATTATAGGAGGTATTATAGCTAAAAGTGATTTATTCCAGACAGCCATTTTATCCAGAGAGATTCTGAAAAAGATGCAGCAGATATGTTGCGCTGTCTTAAATATTATTAACAATATTTAAAGTGATTTATCAAAATATAACAATATAAATAATATGGATTTCTTATAATAAATTCATTTCTTATGAAAGGCGATGAAATCTAATGCGGATGACGCTTCAACTAAATATCCTATCATTATATACCGTTCTTTTTAACCCACAGACAATCACAGTAATTGTGTTGATATTTTATATTGTCTAAGTTTTATTTTTACGGGCGTTGATTGTGCGCTTGAGTTTTAAAACCTTGCCCAAAAGCTCTTTTGGAATGTTTGGAAATCGTTTCAATAAATGCGTGTATTTTCAAACAAACTCTAGTATCTAAAGTCTTTGATTTAACTTCAATCCTATCTCTAGCAAGCTTCACAAGATCACCCGTCAGGCTAATCTGAAGACTTTATGAAAATTCAGCCGTTTCGGAGTTTTTTTAAAAAAAAATTATTGCTTAGATGGGTGGAAGAGCTCACAGTCCACCTGGTCTTAAGTGGTTACTGGAGCCCATAGACATCTACAACGTAAATGCGTCACCCACCTTGATATATAAGTTCTAAGGTCTCAAGCATAGTTACAATGGCTGCCCCATCCTTCATACCGAAACGCATTACTGCTTCACGGCAGAAATAGGCAGGGTGGCGGTACCTACCCGCGCGGACTCACAAGAAATTCTACCACCAGTAAAAAAGTCTAAGTCTATAGGGACACCGACTTTTATAAATATAGGTAATCTGTGGAAAAGACACACCGAAGCACGATCTCTGAGTTCATTTCTTTTTATTCCTTTCCTTTTTTGGCGCTTAACTTTCGATGTATCAAAGTGTAGTTACCGGCCGATGCAGAAAAAAAAAAAACAACGGCGCAGCGAACACTGTCCCAAAGAATACCGTCGATCTAAAACGCCTATCCAAGTTTAATTATGAAATTTAATTCAATGCGTATCGAAACATCTCGTCCGTAAAAAATTCGAACGACCCTCGTGGAACAGGGAAAGCAGTGCAATAGTTTTATTATTTTTTCATTTGTGATAAATAGTTTTATTATTTTGTAATTTGGTCTTCTTGTTGTTCAAGTGGTTGCTTAACTTATGAGAGCGGGTTCGAACCCTAATCAAAGATAGTGTCTTTCATAAAAGTATTGACGTTCTCCTTCTTCTCTTGTATGTGTTCCAGCATCAAAACATGAGGCCGTTGGAGGCATAATTATTATTCATTTGGTTTAACAGACACAGCATTTAAACAATTTTTTTTATTGCTTAGATGGGTAGATGAGCTCACAGCCCACCTGGTGTTAAGTGGTTACAGGAGCCCATTGACATCTACAACGTAAATGCGCCACCCACCTTGAAATATAGGTTCTAAGGTCTCAAGTATAGTTACACCGGCTGCCCCACCCTTCAAACCGAAACGCATTACTGCTTCACGGCAGAAATAGGCAGGGTGATGGTACCTACCCACGCGGACTCACAAGAGATCCTACCACCAGTAAAATTTACCATAGAGAAACCTTCTTAAATATCTGTAGGAGTACGGACCACGGAGACAGTCACCACTGGCTAATAGAGAATATTCTCGCCGAGGATCCGGTCGTCGATGCCATAGCTGGTGGCCATGTCACCCTCGCCGGATATACGGAGTTTGTCTGTATAGGGCCACGTGCATCAGAAACCCGACAAGGTCAAAAACAGCTTAGATCCATGAACCACGGACCACCTCGTCAACTCATCATCAGTACAATCGATCGTGAGCTCGTACATACCAACTGTATCTGCCCTAAGATTTAAAAACCGAAATGGTCAGATCAGTTTTACTATTACTCACTAAGCTTCATTACTTGAAAAATCTTTGGGGGCAGTCCGGTCATAATACGGTTTCATTGTTATGTCTCCGGTGATGCTGTTAATATGTAAAATATGTGTTTTTAAGGCTAATTATGAATATAACGTTAACGGTTGTAGCAACGGAGATAACGGTTTGATTACTTAGTTTGAATTCTACAGAAAATTTCGCCATTTAATAATATAATAAAACCAAATATTTAATATTTTAAATAATAAATTAATATACAATGATTCGGAATTAATTGATTAGCATATTAATTCATGCGAAAACGAAAAACAGCTAAATTAACAGACAAAAACATTTATAATTTTCAAATAAATAAATACTTCGCAGATTTATTTTTGTTATAATATATTTAAATATGCAAATGGAACCTAATTTTTTTTTTTTAATAAATTTAATACTGACTCCATGGTTTTTCGAAATCAACAAAAACAGTTTTCTAAAGTCGAACACGAAAAAGTTCCAAACAAAAAGTCCGTCTCCGCAGTTCGGTATTCGTGCGATTGAAAATTATTCCGATAGCCACTTTTCTTAGAAACATGGTTCGATGACATCCAATGTCGCTACTAAAGTCATGTTTGTCGACTTTATTCGACAAATAAATTAAAATTCAGTTGCGCGTCTCATTTTAAATCTTACTGACGTAATATTGTCGGGACCTATTTTTGTATTGACACTTGACAAATCTTTGGAAACAATTATTTACTACTGTTTGTTTGTCTGTTTGTTCAAAATGTATGCGTTCGAACATTTCTTATCTGATTGATTAGGAACATCGTACCGCTGCCTTTAGAACTATACGGATGATTTATGACTTCATACAGCCAACTGGCGGTAGTGGCGACTAATTTCATCTATTCCAGTCTTACAAGTTCCAACGGAGGCGGCAAATTTCATTAATTTAAATACACTATCCTTATAATAAATCAACAGAATAAATAAATCGATTAAAGGCGATATAAAACCGTGTCATTTCAACTATAATCTATATATTAATACGTGAAGCAAAAACTTTGTATCCCCTTTTTTTTTTTTTTACGAGCTGGAGTCATGGTCCAGACGGCTGGCCGATCCTTCGGCTGGTCGTAGGACCGTCGAGGCGATTCGCCCGGTTCTTGTGAATTGGGTGAATCGTGACAGAGGACGCCTCACTTTCCGGCTCACGCAGGTGCTCACTGGGCATGGTTGCTTCGGTGAGTTCCTGCACCGGATCGGAGCCGAGCTGACGGCAGAGTGCCACCATTGCGGTTGCGACTTGGACACGGCGGAGCACACGCTCATCGCCTGCCCCGCATGGGAGGGGTGGCGCCGTGTCCTTGTCGCAAAAATAGGAAACGACTTGTCGTTGCCGGGTGTTGTGGCATCAATGCTCGGTGACGACGAGTCGTGGAAGGCGATGCTCGACTTCTGCGAGTGCACCATCTCGCAGAAGGAGGCGGCGGGGCGCGTGCGAGACGCGCAGGCCCGCCGCCGTCGAGCGGGGGCCAGGGAGGCGGATTTCGCCCAAGCCCTGGCCCTCTGAGTGTTTCGGGTCTCTCTCACATGTCGGCCTGGGGACCGACGAAGGGGACCTAAGAAGATGACGTGCAAGCTGCTCTGCACGCGTTTTATGCAAGAGCGTCCGGGTGATGGAAGGCCGGCTATCCTCAACCCACGCTGGTTCTGACCCAGCGGGGTATTCCGAGGGTAGACCATTCTAACCGGCGCCATCTAGGCGGGCTTCGGATAGCCTGCCGACCGAGAGGACTGGTGGTCGTGGCGCCGACGACCGCCAGTCCGGCGTCCCGAGGGGGAGGGTGATGGGAGAGATGTGCTCCGCACTAAACGCTTCACTTTCCCCCCTTTGCCTTTTCATGAGTTCTGTGTCATGCGAGGTTTGGACGTTGGTTGTTGAGCGACAGGAGGTTTTAGTCGGTTCAACTCCGACATGCCCCGCCCTCCATCCCCAGTGGAGGGCGGAAGTCCGGTGATTTCCTCCTGACAAAAAAAAAAAAAAAATCCCTTTTTACGAAAATTGCGCTGACGGAGGAGTATGAAATTTTCCACACTTATAGAGAATATAGAGAAGAAGTGCACAATGCTAATATTTTTTTAAAGTAATGCATCAAAGATACATTAAATCAATAAAGAAAACATTACACACACTACATACCATGTATTTGACGCACACACGCATGCATACTATTTATTGTCAAACTTTGGTTCTTGACGTCTGTGGTCAAATTGAGAATAGATAAAATATTGTTTGTATTTATTAATATTTTTTTATAGTGCCTTATTTTATAGCCTTGGTGAAAGTTGTGATCATACAAGTATAAGTTACAATCATAATAGTGTACAAACTTACAATTCCAATTAATTAAAGTCGAATTTCGACTACTGCGGGACCTCTAGTTATGTTATAAGCGTTCCCAGAGCGATTCTGATTCTGTCACGACTTGAGCCGACTGAGAGCTCATACACATAATGTGAATATTTACTGTCGTAATTTTTGATCGAGATATAATTTCCAATACATTAGTTATGTGAATAAAACGCAATGAATAAAAAAATATGGATATTTGGTGTTTTGTTATGTTTACCGTAGGCCGTTACCGTTCACAGTTTCCTTTCAGTCATAGACCACATTCCCATACACAGTAATGTTATTTATTTATTACTAGCGGCTCTCTCCGGCTCCGCTCGGGTCTTTAACAAAAATTTCAACGATATTTGACGATGTTTTATTTTTAAAAATAAAAGAACACTTATTGCGGCGTAACTATGATAGTTAGTTAGTTAGACATATGCTATCACGACACTTTTAGTAAATAATAATGTGTTCTACAAAGTCGTAGTACATTATTATATTCTATCATCAATAGTTTTCGCAAGGCACGCGATGTAAAGAATATTTTTGGTAATGTTTTTACACCGTGGGTTACATTGTTGGAGTTTTAGTAAGGATCCCTAATTTTTTTCAAAAAAGATTAGAGCCTATTACACTCGGGAATAGTGTAGCTTTCAAACAGTGAAAGAATTTTGCAAATCGGTTCAGTAGTTCCGGAGCCTATTCAATACAAACAAACAAACAAATCTTTCCTCTTTATAATATTAGTATACCTAGTCAGGTCATAAATTCTGTCACATGTTTAATGTAAAATAATTGAAACAAGTTTATTCATTATGTAACCATTCATATACCAAAATGAACTTAACAAAACATAGATTCTTATGACACTAAAGTTTATTCAAAATGACCTCCGTGATTTTGAATACAGGCCTTCAATCTGCGCGGCCAGTCGTCTATCGCAGCACGAACGAGGTCCATGTCAATATCGGCGGCTGCCTTAATCAAGGATGTCTTGAGTGACTCCAAATTGGGATGAGGCTTTGAGCACGCCTTTTCCTCCAAGTGTTGCCATATCTTGTAATCTAACGGATTCAAATCTGGACTGGAGGAGGGCCAGTCTTCGTGCCGGATGAAGTCGATTTCACGCGCCGCCAGCCAGTCTTGTGTGCTCTTCGCTCTATGAGCTGGCGCCGAATCTTGTTGGAATACCCAGTGCCTGTTACTGAACATGGTATGAGAAACAGGTTACACAAGGTTCGTCAGGACTGTATTTTGATACACAACTGCATTCGTTTTTACACCTTTCTCACAAAAATGTACCTCTGTTAAGCCCCAATAAAAAACTCCCAACCATACCATGAGCGAGGATGGAAAATGAACTCGTTGGACACGCGGAATACGGTTGCTCGCTTCTTCACTACTGTGTGCGTACACCTTATCATTTTGTTTGTTGTAGCTCTCTTCTACGGTAAAATTTTTTTCATCCGAAAAAAGAATTTCCCGATATTTTTTTCCCGCGTACCGCTTCAACAAAGCGCGGCATCTCTTCAGTCTCAGGTCCATTAGACGAGCATTCAAACGATGTCCTGTTTTTCTTCGATATGCCCGAAGCCCTAAGTCTTCATTTAACACCCTTTTCACCGTGGTTCTGCTTAACCCCATCTGAAGGGCCAACAGTTTCTGCTTACGTTTGGGATTTCTTTGAATTCGCACCTTCACAGCTTTTATCACTGCTGGAGTCCTAACAGACCGAGGGCGACCACTTCTTGACCTGTCATCTACACTAGAGTCTTCATTGTATCGTTTGATGGTACGATAAACGAATCTTTTGGTTATATTCAAATTTTTCAGTATGTTAAAAATTTGAATTGGCGCGTAACCGCAACGATGCAACGCAATAACTGCAACACGGTCTTCTTTAAGCGTCCACTCCATATTTAAAAATGAGTAAAATTCTAAAAGTATACATTTTTATTTTCATGTACAATTCGAAATTCGAATTCAATAAACTTTTTTGTGGCTAGCATTCTAAAAGAAAAGTTTAAACTGTGTGACAATACTTATGACCTGACTAGTTAGATTTGAGTAATGAAAATTGAATCCGTCTCATTGGGTGAGAACTACGTAAAGAATCACACAATACCTAGAACATAATGCGGTAACTAATTATATCACATTTAAAATCTAGCTTTAGGTGTTAGCATCCATAATATGATAATACAGAAACTTTCTTTTTAAAAAGGTCAACGTATTGCTGTATTTTATTATTATTTCACAATGCCGTGCGACTTTTAGAGCTCTGACAGACTATTTGTTCCAGCGAATTAATTGTACGAATGATCAATCTCTTGTGGAAGATAACATCTACTAAAAACACATTTTTCGTTCAAGCGACAATTTTATACTCATACAAAATAATGGTATAATAGGCTTTCGTTTCTTTCTCACTTTTCTAAATGGCAAAAAGTTTAATATTTACATTCATTTATTATGAAAATAAAAATAAAATAAAAAACAAAATCTAATATATCCGATCGGATGTCGTGTTTATTTAAAAATATGTATTAATTATTAATTAATAAAATTCATTTATCTAAATAAATTCTGTTATATAAGGGATTCATGTTTTTAGTGACAATATGATAGGAAATGTGTTTTCCTTTTCCCGCAAAGCGAATTTTGATTTAGTATTTAGTCATTATTATAGAGTGCTCTCTGTCTAAACAGAAATTAAAGCCGGTCATCGTTCTCGTCGAACCCATCGCTTGCGACGAAGGGCTCGACAAGTAATTAAGCCACAGACACAGACAGCCCACTGAGTTTCTCACCGGATCTTCTCAGTGAGTCGCGTTTCCGATCCGGCGGTAGATTCTGCGAAGCACGGCTCTTGCTAGGGTTCGTGTTAGCAACGTCGTCAGGTTAGAGCCCCGTGAGCTCACCTATTAGTTAAGGTTATACTGAAATAGCCTCTCAAGACTATAAGTTTAGGTAGGAAAAAAAGAAGGAATTAAAGAAACTAATGAAAAAGTGACAAGAATACATTGGAAATAAAATTAAAAACATCTACCTATTTAAAACAAAATATCATTATTACTTATCATTTATGGGTTTAACGTTTGGATTCTGTGACCAAATTTTGATTGTCGTACGATAAAAATATGTCCTAAGACTAAATTATATTTATTATTATGTTCCAATCTTGGATACTGATTTTCTTCCTCCTCATAAATCCAGACTTTTATTTTCAGTATTTTCTTCGATTGTCGTCAGTCGTCGACTTAACTTACTACTTTTATACGTCTCATTCGTCTTCTGAAGTCGTCGTGGCCTAAAGGATAAGTCGTCCGGTGCATTCGTATCGAGTGATGCAACGGTGTTCGAATCCCGCAGGCGGGTACCAAATTTTCCAATGAAATACGTACTTAACAAATGCTCACGATTGACTTCCACGGTGAAGGAATAACATCGTGTAATAGAAATGAAACCCGCAAAATTATAATTTGCGTAATTACTGGTGGTAGGACCTCTTGTGAGTCCGCATGGGTAGGTACCACCACCCCGCCTACTTTTGACGTGAAGCAGTAATGCGTTTCGGTTTGAAGGGTGGGGCAGCCGCTGTAACTATACTGAGATCTTAGAACTTATACCTCAAGGTGGGTGGCGCATTTACGTTGTAGATGTCTATGGGCTCCAGTGACCACTTAACACCAGGTGGGCTGTGAGCTCGTCCACCCATCCAAGCAATAAAAATAAAATTTAAAAAATCATGTTTTATATTGTCATCATATTTATCTGAGGTTTTCGGGACAACTACAGATCGCAAACGTCAGCTATATATTATAATGACAATAAAAACTTTTTTTTATATTCTTTACTAGCTGACCCGGCAAGCTTCGTAGTGCCTCAATCGATAAATAAAAGACTTAAACTTTTGTATAAAATAAACTTAAAACCGAAAAAAGGAATCCGTCCGACGCCGCGACGGGGAATACATCATAGGAAAAACAAAATTATTTTATTTAATTCCGAGCATTTTCATATTTATCTACCTCTCATCACATCTCAGCTCAATTATTTAAAAAAAAAATTTCCAAATATTGTTAACTTAATAACTCACTACCATTAACTAACTTATGACCGATTACAATTTGTACAGAAAGAGATTTTTTTGACTTACAATATTAGAATTAAAAAACCAAAGTACCAGGGTATCGTAAACTAGAAGAGGTCTTTCGCCGGATGGGTGAGCAAGCTCACGAATCGCCCGGTAGTCTGCGCCTCGGGCCTGGGAGCCGCTGTCAAGTAAACGAAGCAAAATATCCTAAGACCTTACATTCTTAGCACTATTTAATGATACTCGTACTGTAAGACTCCGCTTCCAAAAGTCAGGAAATAATACACAGATTGCAGTAGTTCACTTAATTCTGTATTGCTTTATTTGTAACTCCACTTATACAATCTTTAGATATCTGCTCACTACTGAATACACTGCTTCTGTCGTTTTTTCAGACTACCGCCTTTTTTGTTATGTCACATCCCCACTACTGCCATTGCTCCTCTCAACAGTGTTGCTATTTGGCAATCCGAAAATTGCCTTAACTTTATTATGTTAAATTTAATTTAATTATTTTACAACAAACCTTACAGTACTAAAACATTTAAGTAACATATTTCGAATACCTTAGTTTAAGTTGATTTAAACCAACAAATCTCCGTAGGCTGACTGTAAAAGTACTTCCAATAACAACTAATTGGCATTATAACTATTATCGGTATAATTATAATTGGTATTATAATTGATACTATTCCAAACTGTTAAGCTTGACGGTATGACAATTCACATACCTTTATGATCAATATAAGTGTTTATAGGTAAATAAGCCAGTGTAGTAATTATAATTAAAGTTATAAAATTTATAGGGTAACTTCGACAAAAGTTCATGTTTCGTCACGAAAATACCAGGCGCACATGAAAACGAAGATATGTTTTAACAAATCGTAGTAGACAGGTTCAGGGGAGCCTAACCTCAGAAGCACGTGTTACAACACGAAATTACCAGGGCGGCATAGGAGCGAGGAGGTCAAGAGACGATGGGCGTGGTGGATCACGCAGCGCCCGGTAGTCTGCGGGCAGCCGTGTTAAAGAACTCGCCCGCGGAACGAAACACAGTGTGATTATCAAATCGACATGGTGCTTGTATTGGCCTATTTTCTCTATTCACTATTATATTTATAGTTTGATCTTTAGAATTGGCTTCGGTGAATATCGCCGACTCACCGATTGCGAGATCGCGAGATAATAACAATTCTGTTTTTTGACAGATTAAAATTTACTTAAATTTATTTTTATTTAAAAAGAAACTTTGAGATTTTCATATTCTCTTTGTTTTTAATTAGCAGTTTTAGATCGAAAAATGGTACATTATAATAATCCGTTAATCAAAAGATATGCGATTTCAGCCACCGCCATATATTTTCATTGGTATTTATACCACGCTTTAGTAGTACAAAGAAAGTAGTGGCAATCGCTTCGTGCTGTCCATGGACTTCAACAGCGAACACAACGTACGCCAGTCGGCCAGACTACTGTATCGAAACAAATTTAAAACAATGATTGTTTTATGGAGCTACCGAATAAAATTATGCAGATAGTAAATGCACATAAAGCAGATAACACACGGTGATAAAATCGACTTTGACTAATGATCATCGGGCACGGCATCATTAATTCTGTGGTCATGTGGAATGTCATAATTTTTCATAACACCTCCCGTGGGTATGTGGCTTAAATAATTAATTACGTCTATTTCGGTAGTATGACCTTTAATTCGTTGAATGAGTAAATGAAATAATTGTTTCAACGTAATAAATTACGATCTAGAGATGTCATGTGCGTCAAGTTACACTTATCTGTTTATTTAAAAGTTGATTGATGAGTGTACGTTCTTTTTTTTATGATTGAAAGATTACTGGTGGCCCGAAGGCCTTTTCAGTTTCACCAGGACAGGTGGGCGAGCAAAGGCTCAGCCAGGAGAGGTGGGATTTGCTAACAACTGCCCGATCGCCTCCGAAGGAGACCTAACAACTCAAGAGCAATTGCTTCGCGAATGAATCTACTACCGGATCGGAATCGCGACCCGCTGAAAAGATCCGGCGAGAAACTCGGCAGGCTGATGCATAGGTTAGGTTGCACGTCGACCTCTTTGTCGAGTTCGACGAGTACGGTTACCGGGGTCCCTAAGCCTGCTTCTAGTATTGTACGTTCGTAATAGACTCCAAAACGACTGGACTCTGCCCTAAATGTCTAGTATTTTCGTCTAAATCAAACATATTAAAATACTAATTGTACCCGTCCGTTTCGCTGGTCATTTAAAATTAACATTATTATTTCTCATCCCCACAAAAAGTCTCATCATTAACGCCCCCGCAACTGGTGTAGGGAGTCCAACACTCATATAAATATTAGCCTATCTATTAAGTACATGTATTTTCTAGATGGATACCAAGTTTCAAATCAATCGGATGCATGGTTCAGCAGTTATAACGGAACATCCGTAAAAACCACTGTAGATTTATATATTAGTATAGCAAAATCATTAGGCATCAATTCCGTTGTCTTAAGTAAAAACCTGATTGAGTAATTTTTCACGAGTGATGACTTTATCCGGCCAGCGTGCGCCGACATAAAGGTCGAAACGATTTGTTCGTTTGACATCTTCACTACCTCTGCGCTCCTGGTACATTCGTGTAACATCGGAACTCACTCTCGTGTTTTTTTTAGGCGGGTTTTGTTTTATTATTTTGAATAATTTCATTGGCCTTGGTAACGAGATCTTTAAGCTTGTCTTAAATTACATTTTATTTTAAAATGAGAAATTATATAAAGCGAAATTAGATGAAGTTTATTAATTTAAGGCGTTAATCAATTAGGATGAGATTAAATGAAACGAGATTAAATTAGAAGAAATTTAGTATTAGTAAAATGGTGGTCATTGTTGAAACTTTTCAGTGAACATTTTGGAAGAGCCCAAGAAGCCTGGTCCGGCGACTGTTTCATTTTCCCAATTCTTTGCACTTTCATGCGTGCTAAACACGCTAAATTGACAGTTTGCCATAGATCCAAGCATACTTTAATATTTTTTAATTTAAAAATCATTGAAATAAGACTTTGTGACTTAATACTGAGAATACATTAATACGGTGTAGCGGCAGTTCCTTATTGTGATAGTTAGGTGAGAGTTCATGAAACTTGTTAATCTATGGTAATTTTTTTTTTTTATGGTAACATATCTTTGCATAATTAATGTCATTAATGCAGCTGTTAAATAAACAAAAGCTAAATTTAATATCTTAAACATTAATTTGTTGGCAATGTGTCTTACTCACATGACTTAGGGGGCTCTTTAATTCAGACTAGTGGTCCCGCAGTAGTCGAAATTCGACTATAATTAATTGAAATTATAAGTTTGAACATTATTATGGTTATATTGTCAAAGACTATTATTATACTTCTATAATCACAGATTTCACCAAGACTACACTATAGATAAATAATATTAAAGATAAACAATATTGACATATTTTCAATTTGACCACAGACTTTAAGCATTAACTAAAGTTTGACAATAAACAAAGAGTACATAAGATACATATGTGTGTGTCAAATATATGGCAGTGTGTGTAATGTTTTCTTTATTGATTTATCGTATCTTTTATGCATTATTTAAAAAAAATAATAGCATTGTGCACTCCTTCTCTACATATTCTCTATAAGTGTGGGAAATTTCATACTCCTCCGTCCACGCAATTTTCGTAAAAAGGGGTACAAAATTTTTGCTTCACGTATTAATATATAGATAAGTACCAGCTATTCCAAATACCGATGAGTTATTTCTCTTAAGTGAGGATATTATCCCGCCAGCGGGCGCCGCCATTAAAGGTCGAGTCGATTTGTTTATTTGACATCTTCCCTACCGCTGCGCTCCTGGTACTCACGTATTGTATCGTTACAATTTACAATGGTAATCGTTAATGGGTTAGCTGTAAAGTCAGTTAGTTAGTTTACTGAGTTAGGTACTTTACGTTGCGTTGACAAACAAGTTAACTGCCCGCCAGATTTTAAGCAACTGTGACAACTATCATAATAGCATTTTATTGTCCTATCTATATATTAATACGTGAAGCAAAAACTTTGTATCCCTTTTTACGAAAATTGCGCCGACGGAGGAGTATAGAGAGAAATAGATATAGATATATAGAGAAGAAGTGCACAATGCTAATATTTTTTTAAAATAATGCATAAATGATACATTAAATCAATAAAGAAAACATTACACACACTACATACCATGTATTTGACGCACACACGCATGCATACTATTTATTGTCAAACTTTTGTTCTTGACGTCTGTTGTCAAATTGAGAATAGATTAAATATTGTTTGTCTTTGTTAATATTTTTTATAGTGTAGCCTTGGTGAAATTTGTGATTAAAGAAGTATAAAATACAATCATAATGGTGTACAAACTTACAATTCCAATTAATTATAGTCGAATTTCGACTACTGCGGGACCTCTAGTATAGGTTAGTTTGCGAACTGTTCTACCACGTAAATTGAGTAGATAGATATTTTGATAATTGATAGTGACTAATTGGAACGTTTTGCTGTGCACTACGAAATAAAACAATGCTTTATAAATTCAGAGAACGAAGAATCTTCAAAATACCTAAATAATACAATTTAAAATCTATTGAAACGCACCAACCAAATTCAACCTCAAGAGTCTTGGGCATAGATTCGAAAACCCTATGGCAATATTGATCTCGAGATAGGAAGAACAAACGGCCGGCTCGTGCGAGGCGTGATGTGGTGCTATTACTGCACCAAGTATCGATCGACTGGGATCCAAAGATTAACAGCTACAAACTGCTAACGAAATTATACCGAACACAGTCATACCTTAGTTTCAAGACTAGTGCAAAAACCTATGTTTTGGAAGGAAAGAGGTATCTAAAATCTCATAATAAATGGTCTCATGCAAATTTCGTAACGTAATTAATTTCTAGTTTTTAGGGGTTAAAGTATGAAATTACCGATTTGTATTTTGGAAGTATTCATCTTTGTTGTCTAAGCGGAATAAAAAAAACAACTGAAAGTCGATAATCAAATATTGCACATTTTTAAAAAGAAGAACCTACTAGGTTTTATTTGAAAGCAGTTTCACTAAAAAATCTCAAACCATGAAGGTTCTATGTCAATTCAAAGTACCCATTACAATAGAACGGCAATTTCATACTTTAACCCCTATTATTTGTCCGATTTAAATAAGTTTAGTTGCCTTTATTATATATAGATAATTAGTTATAGTTTGATCTTCAATTTTCTTGGCTCCATTTCCGCTTTTCATTCTGTATTTGATTTGAAGTTTGCCCGCATAAAATACTATTGACTAATTGACTACCATTTGTCAATTAATTGCTTTGGTTAAAGAATAAACCTATACCAAGAAGCTGTGAATCATCACAGCTTCTTGGTATAGGTTTATTCTTGCCTATCAAGGCAATGGTTGATGTTTCTTTTTTTTTTCATTGCACCAAACATGCACAATCTTGTGAAGTGAAAAACATTAGATTATTAAATCGCCATCATAATAAATGAAATTGCAGTTTCACTTATACATATTTTTGCCGACTTTGAACTTTCCAAACACGAAACATTTAAATACAGACAGAGTTATACAAATTTGTTTGGTTTTTAAAAGCATAACTGAAAAATATGCTTAAGTAGTTAATTTTTTTTTATTGCCCTTGTAGGCAGACGAGCACGCGGCCCACCTCATGGTGAGTGGTTACCGTCGCCCATGGACTTCAGCAATGCTAGGGGCAGAACCGAGCCGCTGCGTACCTACCTAAATACACGAAGCTTTTTATTTTAATTTAATCTCGAACCGTCTAACTAGCATGGAATGTCGTGAAATAGTAAACAGCCCAAGTTGAAATCGACTTTAAAAGTAAATGTTTAAAGAGTATATAACTTCAATAGTGCATGCATTGGTATAATCATTGAACGATAATATGAAATTGTACATAAGTTTAAATAATATTAAAACATTTTCAGATTTAATTAATACTACATTTGCGGTTAAATCATGCTTTATTTTAATAGTTCCTATGTTATTTCCAATATTTCAAATATTCTACATCTTTACTGAACTCGGACCACTCAGATATTAGTCGTGAACATTCAATGTTTTGCGAACAGTGAGCAATAGATTTAGCTTAACCTGTAAAAGTAGTTTTAATTCTGTCTGCCTCTGGCTAAAATCGAATCAAATAATACAATATTGCGTGAGTACTGAATTTTAAGAAAGAAATATACCGGAAAGGAAATTACTTTTACTGATGGTAGGACCTCTTGTGAGTCCGAACGGGTAGGTACCGCCACCCCGCCTATTTCTGCCTTGAAGCCTTAACGCTTTTCGGTTTGAAGGGCGGGGCAGACGTTGTAACTATACTGAGACTTTAGAACTTAGATCTCAAGGTGGGTGGCGCATTTACGTTGTAAATATCTATGAGCTCCGGTAATCACTTAGCAACAGGTGGGCTGTGAGCTCGTCCACCTATCTAAGCAAAAACAAAAAAAATTGAATTTATGAATGAATAAACATTAATACATACATATAATATGTAATCCTATAACCGAACATTATATTATTATTATTAATTCGTGCGTGATTAAGTGATAGTGTTTTTAATTATGTACCTACTTCTGTTTTGCACAATCGGACCTGCATCTCTTAAGAAAGCGTTTGCAATCATAAATTTGGCGGAACTTCGTGACAAACAACCATTTTCAGTTAACGAAGAACGGTAACACACTACTGCCATCACCAGGGCTGTCAGGTGCTCAGTTTTTAACCATAAATAAATAATAGTTTAAAAAAAACTATCAGAATACCCTTTCATAGAAAATCCAACTTAATTTGTTAACTATAAAAGCTTATTTTGTTACTTTTTTTAAACTATAATTATTTTTCAATTTGTAGTTGAAATTTAATTTTTTTTTAATATTAATTTTTTTTCGTATTGAATTGTTGTCGGTCCTTAATAAGTATACCAAATTTCGAGTTAATCCGACGTTTTGAAGGGGGTCAAAATTATGTTCAAAGATTCCGTTACAAACATACATACGTCTGAAGCTAATAAAAGCGTATTAAAAATACAAAGTATGAGCGGAACAGTACTTTTTAAACATCTTTCGTGGAAATCATTGTGATTATATTATAAAACTATACGTTTAAAAGAGTACTATGGTTGTTCTGAGAGTCCTGAATAAAAAATATTTATTAATGAAGTATAAGTGGTAGAGAAACGAATTGAGAACATGCAGGATTATAGCAACAACCATCACGCCCACTTCTGAAAAAAGCAGTAATGTGCTTCGGTTAGAAGTGTGAAGTAGCTGTTACAAAATACAAGGAAGATTTTGAGAACGTGTCCCAAGCAGGGATTCACGTTCAAATATCTATGGGCTCTAATAACTAACATAGACTACGTAAACAGAAGAGTTTCTATTGGTAACAGACAGTTTTCCGAGCCAGCAGATTGGCTCTGTTCCAGCGAGCTATCTCAGAATATTAACGACACAATCTGTTGGGACTCCGATGAGATGAGCAACTTTAAGGCGTTTTTGCCGCCGACTTCTTCGCTTGTTGTCTTGGAGACGGTGGCATGTCTGGAAGCAGTTTTCGCCACGGTCGCTCATCTTACCTCTACCGTTACGGCCGAAATTCAGAAGTCTGAGAAAGAGTACAACGAAGTCGTTTATTTTTATTTTATTACATAATAGTCATTTAGTGAATGATGATGATCGATCACATTATGGTATTGTACATCATAAATACATTATTTTATGCGATTCACTAATCTTTATAATTATTCCATATAGTTATCCATTCTAGTCATTTTTGAACTGTTTTTCGGAATGCATCTAGCAACCCTAACTATCGGACATCTAATGAATGTTAGTAGTTACTATGTTTTAACTAGATCTAGATTCCACTTCTACGTTTAGGTCCTAATTATAAAAACTTAACTAGAAATCCGAAGAGAAGGGACATCATGGTTGAACGAATAATTTTCGTTAACGGGGCAAATTTTCAAATGAACGTGATCACTTTAGATGAAGTTTTGCGTGACATATCGGCACTCAGAGTGTCTTTCGAAGCTTGGTGCAGGAGAGAAAATTAAAACTGGTTTCTACAGCGTAGAACTCAGTTCAGTTCATTGAAGATATAGGTTGGCGTTCACTGCAAAGAAGGGCTTTATATCATGGCGCATTAATTCCAAGGAGTATTCCTGCAACCTTCAACCAATATTGAGATTCTTAGGGCCGAAGTTTCAAATGATGACTAGTATCGGGCTCAATTGGAGGGCAAAGTACAAGTTGGCGTAAAAAAAAAACTGGAAATTTGTCAACAGAGCAAAGTGGTACTTCACGCTTGGACAAAGACACTTGCTTTACAAAGTACAAATTCGAGCTCACGTCAATTACTGCTCCCAACTCTGGGCTGGATCTGAACTATCAGCTACTTCCATTTGACTGCATACAGAAGAGAGCCGGTCGGATTGTCAATAATCACGTTCTCCCGAATCGATTAGGACCTCTGTGTCTACGGAGGGTCTTCGGTTCTCTCTGTATTTTGTACCATACACTGCTCTGAGAAATTATTTGAGATAATCCCATCATCTCGTCTTTACCATCACAGCGTCCGCCACCAGAGCAGGGTTTATCCATATGATCTAGAATCACTGCGTTCATCTACAGTGCGTTTCCAAAGGACTTTCCTGCCACTTACCATCTGGCTTTGTCGTTACGTCTTTTGAGGTTTGTGGAGAGTAAAGAGTCAATAGTAGGCAGAGGCTTGACTGTACTCCATTCATACCCGATCCTAAGAACCGAATGGTAAATAGTCGACGTCGCCCTAAACATGTCATTACGGATCCTCCTGATCCATTAACGGTGCTTTTAGGTTACCTCAAGCACCGGTCACCGTCCTCGCCGAGCCCGAACGAAGGGCTCAACGAGTAAATTAGTCCATAGACACGGCCCACTGAGTTTCTCACCCGATCTTCTCAGTGGATCACGTCTCCGATCCAGTGGTAGATTCTGCGAAGCACCGCTCTTGCTAGGGTTCGTGTTAGCAACGCTCCGGTTTGAGCCCCGTGAGCTCACCTACACGTCAAAGGGAAGCTGAAATAGCCTCTCAATGCCATCATCATAGGTATGATAAAATGCTCCTTATATTGCTGACGTAACCATGAGCGACGCTAGCCACACACCATGAGGTAAGCCATGTGCTCATCTGCCTATAAGATCAATAAACAATCTGAACTCAATGGAACATCGGGTCGTTTTTATCGCCGCCTTACAAATATCCCTGATATTACGCAAAACAATAACCGTAGTCTAATAATCAGTTAATTTCTAAACGTAAAATGCCAGCAATAGCTCACCGACGGATATTACACAAACCGAAATGCCAACTCGGACAACAATGGTCAGATATATCTGCCGACCTTTAGCTTAGAAATTATTGAAAGCAAAACTGATACGGCCCTGGGGCTACCGTGAACGCGTTTGTTCGCTAATTCTGAATTATTAAAAATTGTCTTATTTCGACTTTTTTATTTTTATTGCCTAGATGGTTGGACGAGCTCCCAGCCCACCTGATGTTAAGTGGTTACTGGAGCCCATAGACATCCACAACGTAAATGCGCCACCCACCTTGAGATATAAGTTCTAAGGTCTCAAGTTTTTATGTGATTCGAATTTTTTTTATTGCTTATATGCCGACGATGGCTATGTCCTTCACATTATTAACGCACATGACCACCATCAGATGAGCCGTATGCCCCTCGAACTCATTCATATTATACCAGCCTCATTTAATTCTAGATAGATAGAGACATTCTTGTTATTTTCGGACTTCGGTAGCCACTTATCATCAGATGAGTCTTGAACTCGTCGATCCAATAAACCAATTTGGTTTTATCGGGATATGTGTTTAAATTTTTAAATCACTTAATTACCACATACCTATTTGATAGATAATTACATAGATAATCTATATATTAATACGTGAAGCAAAAACTTTGTATCCCTTTTTACGAAAATTGCGCTGACGAAGGAGTATGAAATTTTCTACACTTATAGAGAATATAGAGAAGGAGTGCACAATGCTAATTTTTTTTTTTAAATAGTGCATAAAAGATACATTAAATCAATAAAGAAAACATTACACACACTACATACCATGTATTTGACGCACACACGCATGCATACTATTTATTGTCAAACTTTTGTTCTTGACGTCTGTTGTCAAATTGAGAATAGATTAAATATTGTTTGTCTTTGTTAATATTTTTATAGTGTAGTCTTGACGAAATTTGTGATTATAGAAGTGTAAAATACAATCATAATAGTGTACAAACTTACAATTCCAATTAATTATAGTCGAATTTCGACTACTGCGGGACCTCTAGTACACATAAATTAGTTATAGATAAGCAACTCAAGCACTCAACAAAAATGTTTACAGGCGTCGGCCACCAGATGACTTCGTTTCTATTAGTTCCTCATTGCTCCTGTAGATGGCAGCAATATATTACCGATCTTATATTTTATGTATAATGAACGATTTTGTAAATTTTCAGAAACCACAATTTGATAAAATTTAATCAATTTGTCTATAACAAGTGAAGACTTATATGATCTATATTTTTTTTTATTTTCTGTGTTTAGAATAATTAAATGCCATAACTTTAATAACATATATGTTTAGGGGCATCCGCTACAAGATGTCGCTAGTTTCCATATAGAAAAAATATTTGTCTTAAAGTATTATTGGTGGTAGGAGCTCTTGTGAGTCCGCGCGGGTGGGTGCCACCACCCTGCCTATTTCTGCCGTGAAGCAGTAATACGTTTCTGTTTGGAGGGTGGGACAGTCGCCGTAACTATACTGAAATCTTAGAACTTATATCTCAAGGTTAGCAGTAGGCAGCGGCTTGGCTCTGCCCCTGGCATTGCTGAAGTCCATGGGCGACGGTAACCACTCACCATCGGGTGAGCCGTGCGCTCGTCTGGCTACAAGGGCAATAAAAAAAATGATGGGTGGGGAATTTACGCTGTAGATGTCCATGGGCTCCAGTAACCACTTAACACCAGGTGGGCTGTGAGCTCATCCATATGCCTAAGCAATAAAAAAAAAAGTATCGCAGTTTCAGGGCCCTGACATAAGTAGTATTCAAATCTATGAGACAAGAAGATAACATTGCTAATGATTTTATTATTAGTAGTATTATATTCATGATTATATTATTGGGAGATTTAATTAACCCGTAATCATGGCAGTACCCAGTTAAAAAAACTTAGATACGCCATTAAACTATCTTTTAGCGGTCTATTAAATAGATTTATCTTTGAGTTATCCCTTGGACATCAGAAATGTCTTTTATTAACTATTTTATCAGTGAATCACTTAATTACCACATAGATAGGTATGTGTTATTTAAATGTAGGTATAAAATACTCATTTTAGCTCCGGAACTTGACGAAGCGGCTTGTTTCGATTAATTAGATAACAACCGTATATAACTTCAAAAATCAGATAAAGGGCATTCAAGTGTACATGAATCTGTTAATTAATGACCATTTAATAAGTCGCTGAGTTTACATAGTTTCTTTTAAGTTTATAAACTAAACTTTTGTTTTGTTTATTATTATTTATTGCGTAGATGGGTGGACGAGCTCACAGCCTACCTCGTTTTAGTGGTTACTGGAGCCCATAGACATCTACAACGTAAATGCGCCACCTACCTTGAAATATAAGTTCTAAGCTCTCAGTATAGTTACAACAGCTGCCCCACCCTCAAACCGAAACGCATTACTGCTTCACGTCAGAAATAGGTGGGGCGGTGGTACCAACCCGTACGGACTCACAAGAGGTCCTACCACCAGTAATATTAATAGTAGATATAGAATAATAGATACTTGATTCCACCGACGTGACCGATTAACTAAAGTTAAGCCGCATTTATTTCGAGCGTATCGAAACTTAAAACAAAAAGCATTACTTTCCTTCGGCAGTTTGAATAAAAAGAAGCGGCCCTCTCACTAAGAAGACATTGAAATTAATTATATTACGATCGGCTTCCGACCGACTCTACAATCTTTGAATAAAAGTTATCCTTCAAATATATCTGACTGAATAGAAAAGCCATTTTATAGTTTATACCAGCAAAAATAAGTTTTTATTATGTTTATTTTTTCATATTTCATGTGATGATTTTAATTTACAAACTTAAAAGAAATTATGTAGACTCAGCAACTCATTAATGGTCATTAATTTGCATGGTCGTAATGCAATGATACAAGACATATGTATTAAGTAATAATTATTCAGTTTGACGTATGTATTTTAATATATGAGATGTCATTAAATCTGTTTCAGTCGTGAGAAAGACATAGACTATATCATTTTAACGTGTACTGAGATAAATAGGTCAAATAATTATTTATTCATTACCTTAGACTTTTCCAAAATAATTTAACTTTAATTTAGAATAAAATACAAATTGAAACATACGTAAAAGGCAATCATTAAAAATAGTATCCAAAAATCGAAAAACAAGATCTATAAAATCTTTTTAATATCAATATATAATAAAACATCATCAACATTTAATAAAACAGTAGAATTCGACGTATCTGTAGATAGAAGAAAATTAATAATAATATAATGAAGAATAATACTCAAATAATAACCTTTATTTTATTTTATTACCAGTTTGTTTGATTTATTCGCGCACATGTCTCAAAACACAAAACGAATTTAGTTATCACATTATGTAGACAGGGCTTAATAAACACCTTGTGTCATTAAAATCAGATATGTATTACCAAACGTTACTTGAAGAATTTTGGGAATTAACTTCTCGACTATAAGTATTTTCTTCGGGATTCTTGAGACGAAGACATAATTAAAACTACTTATAGTCTTTTATCTCGTGTTTTTTATTCTCATTCGGAGTATTTCGTGAATTACTTCACACGTTAAAGGAAGGGGTGAAAGTATCACCTAGATGTGACATTGTGTTCCAAGTAACAGGGAGGCTAAAAGCTTTGTCGTCACTTTGTTACACGTTAAGGTTTAGAATGCTAAAACGCAAAATTTATACGTGAAGTATACCTTTCAAAGCTTACCCTAACTAGATTTATATTTACTAATTACTTTTAGCTTTCTCGCTATGAAATTATCTCTCGCGCAACAACATTCGAATTTCAGAAGCGGCGTTGTGACGCAGGCGAGACAATAAAATTCACAAGAGTTCTGAATTCGGCGAGTACTTTTAGAGAGTAATTGATTTTATTAAAGATTATTTCTTCTTCTTTATATCCACCTTATTCCAATAGGTGGCGTCGGCACACCAAATTTTTCTATTCTGTTCTCTTCTATTAGCTGTCATCACAACACTCAATCCTCTCTCTCTCTCATATCGTCATTCCACACTCCATCCATACCTTCTTCGGTCGACCTCTTTCCATTCTCTACCATTTTCATACATCTACTAGTCACATGCATCTCTTCTCTACGCATCCATGTCCGCTAACCGTCTGCTCTTTAATTTGTCAATCACCGGGGCGGGGCTACTTTCATACTTCTTTTGATATACTCATTCCTTATCTTGTCCATTATTGTTTCTCTATACACTTAAAAAAATTAAAGATTATTAATTTTTGTTTAAAATAAGACAAAAGTGAGAAGAACTTTTTTCTTATCATTATTTTATGTATTTAAGAACAATATTTAAAACAATATTTAGAAATAATAATTAAAAACAATATAACAATAGCGGCACAGCACCAATTTGGCACCTTTCAAATGGAAGCCCAATGTTGATTCACCACTAGTTACTGTGACTAAGACCCTATCTGATCTTCACTGTTCGCTAATAAAGCCGGTGTCTAAAATTAGATCATTTAGAACATCAGAAACGCTAGTCTAATTATTGTTATATGGAAGCAATATCCTTTACCGGAATAGCCTCGGATTTACTATCCTCGAACAATGAAAATAACTGGCACTGATTCATAGGGCAATTGTTATGACTAATTGGATGGATTAATATCTCAATAATTGTGGGGAAATTCATTAAGTGCAAGTCATTATCCGACTTGAATCGGATTTATCTGAGCGGAGCTAATTGTAGATTGGCGCACGTCTGAAATCAGGCGCAACTCTAACTGTTACTGCAACGCTTTCACTGGTTTGGTTAACAATTTATTGACATGAAAACTTACTGTATATTGGGTGTGTGAGCTAGAACAGTATCCATTTCTTCCCATTGGTTGTAGAAGGCGACTAATCGAATCACTGGAGAATTGGCTATAGCGTTCTCCAAGTATCATACCATAGTGCGGTCGTCAATCGGCATTTACTGGTGTTAGGGCTTTTTTGATTCCGTATCGATGGGTACCAACGTTGGGGTACCAAGATGGGACAGCCATTATACAGCATAACTGAAATTTCGGCCTCATGTCTAAAGATGGACGATGGTAGATGGTAGACGGTAGATGTAAGACGGTGAGAAGCGCCTAGGGTCTGCCCCTAGCATGGCTGACGTCCACGAGTGGCGCTCTCCACTCGCCATCAGCTGGGTAAGCTCGTCTGCCTACAGGGGCAATAAAGAAAAATATAGATAGCGGAATTCAGTTTATAATTTCTATGGACTCCGATAGTGAACACAGGGTGAGCCATGAGCTTTTTCCCCCATTTATGTAACAAATAGTAAAAAACCATTCCACCTGCTTGATAACCCGAGTAATTGAAATTCCCGGATATAAACTTAGTTCATTTCAACCCGTTGAAGACACAAATTTGCGCGTTCACTGCGAAGAAGGACCCCTTTGTAATGGCGCTGCAATTCCAAGGAGTATCCCGGCAACTTTCCGAGAGTATCGGGATACTTGGGTTCGACATTTTGAGCGATGTCCAATTTTGGAGTAATTTGGAAGGCAAAGCCAAGTTGGCGTCCAAAATGCTGGGAGTCCTCAACAGAGCGAAGCGGTACTTCACGCCTGGACAAAGACTTTTGCTTTACAAAGCACAAGTCCGGCCTCGCGTGAAGTACTGCTCCCATCTCTGCGCCGGGGCTCCCAAATACCAGCTTCTTCTATATGACTCCATACAGAAAAAGGCAGTTCGGATTGTCGACAATCCCATCCTCACGGATCGTTTGGAACCTCTGGGTTTGTGGAGGGACTTCGGTTCCCTCTGTATTTTGTGCCGTATGTTCCATGGGGAATGCTCTGAGGAATTGTTTGAGATGATCCCCTCATCTCCTTTTTATCATCGCATCACCCGCCATCGGAGCAAAGTCCAACCATATTATCTGGAACCGCTGCGTTCATCGACAGTGCGTTTCCAGAGGTCTTTTTTGCCACGTACATCCGGCTATGGAATGAGCTCCCCTCCACGGTGTTTCCCGAGCGCTATGAGATGTCCTTCTTCAAACGAGGCTTGGGGAGAGTTTAAGCGGTAGGCAGCGGCTTGGCTCTGTCCCTGGCATAGCTGAAGTCCATGGGCGACGGTAACCACTCACCATCAGGTGGGCCGTATGCTCGTCTGCCTACAAGGGCAATAAAAAAAAATCAGAGTGATGACTTCAAGCTATCGAGTAGAATCTATAATTAGATTTAGTAAAACACAGAGAGCTTTCACATTGTTTTAAGGACACATTTATAGCGCATACCGAGTTCTGGTGGTAACACCGAAAAATCCACTAGAAAGTGGGTAGACAGATCGGTCGTAACATCCTACTCGCAGTCTACTCAGTAAAACTTAAAACCGTGGTTAGAACCAGTTTAATAACAGTATTTATCATAGTTCGCGCGGTACGTAACATATCAGTTTCTCTATACACCGTCTGTGGGCGTGTTATTCGATGCAACCAGAATCTCAACGTCTCGACTACATAAAGATTATCGTCAAACAACTCTGGAGATTTTAGTTTAAACTTCATGCTCCTTCCGTTGGATCTTGATGGTATACCTAATTTAGATGTTGGAACGTTCCGTTTTGATGCGGGAATACCAAGTTTATATCGTTCGAGATCTGCGAAAGTGGATTTATCAATGTTTATCTTAATCATAGTTAGGAATTTTCTGAGAACCGACCGCAAACGGATTTTATCGAAAGGTTTTTTTTTTTTCATAAATTAACTATGCCGTTACTTAAGCCACTCGACGTCACAATGTGGCCTCCGCGCCATCCTTGAGACTGATGAGAAAGAGCTATTCACGACTGCTGTCCTATGTACCCTTCAAACCGAAACAAATTAGTCACTGTAGAAACAAGCAGGATGGTCATACGAGCTTCCAACATATAACCGATTAACGTTAGGTGGACCTTTAGTCCATCTGCCTTAATTAACGAAAAATAATCCAAATGACTAAAAGCACACAGTGTTATGAAAATGTCGCTTTTTTATTTCTCAGATATATGGACGAGCTCACGGCCCACCTAGTTTTAAGTGGCGTCGCCCATCTTGAGACATGAGTTCTAAGTCTCAACTTTTGCAGTATAACGACTACCCCACACTTCAAACCGAAACGCTTTACTGCTTCACGGCAGTAATAGGCAGGGTGGTGGTACCTACCGTGCGGACTCACAAGAGGTCCTACCGCCAGTAATTACGTAAATTATAATTTTGCGGGTTTGCTTTTTATTACACGATGTTATTCCTTCACCGTGGAAGTCAGTCGTGAGCATTTGTTAAGTACGTATTTCATTGGAAAAATTGGTACCCTTCTGCGGGGTTCAAACACCGTTGCATCGCTAGATACAAATGCACCGGACGTCTTATCCTTTAGGCCACGACGACTTCGAATATTTACCACCCGTGTGGACTTACAAGACGCCCTACCACCGGTATTATCAAAACAAAAGACGTACATTTCATGAGGCTACGTTCCGGATACATTACTTCAATGCGATTCTAATGTATAAATCTGCTCTCAATTATCTTGATTGTGGTGTCTCTAAAGAAGTCAATGTCAATCAAGTCGTGGTGGATAGTCGGACATTTGGAGCTCATTAAATGTAGGCGTTTTGGTGCGATGTGCCGTCGGTTTGCCGCCATGATATTCGGAGCATTTTCCCCAACACAACACTCGTCCATACGTCATTAGATCTAACCGCTACAAAGTAAATAAATTCCGTTCTATTTTCCCCCGTAATCCGGAGTTCCTTGTGGCAACAAACGCTTAAGAATAAATTCCTATTTGAATGCCCTTTTGCCGAGACTCCGGGCAATAAATTGATCTAATAAGCGTGCGGATCGTCTGCCTGTCTGTGTGACGCTTAGATATTTTAGGTCCATTGTTTGAACCAACATTGGTCCAGAGACTTTACTTGGAAGTATTTGAATAAATATTGGTAAATTGGTAGTTCGCAATAATGTTCTAGTACCTATACTTTGGCAATAAACTACGGACTTGTTTTTGATGTGTTTTTTTTTTAAATCGTTTTTAAAGAATTTTCTAATAATGCCTTATAGGATCATGATCCAATGATCGTTTTGTAAGTGCGAAAAAGAAGACGGATATGGTATTATCGGAACATCACGGCATCAGTACAACTATATAGAAATATAGCGATAGGATATATAATCTTAGGGGCCTTTCTCTAATTCATATCTCAGTTTGATAAATAGGATAGACCGTATGACTTTAGTCTGATGACTTATTAAGAGCGGGAAATTACATTAGATTTTGTAATGAAATTGTTACCATTTCACATGAGAACGGAATGTTAATAATGTTAATAATACTGAGAATGATCTGCGGACTTGTTCGAAATAATCAATCCCCTTTGTCTCCTTTTTACCATTGCACTGCACTGTACAAGAGTTCACAACACTAACTATAGTTGTTGCAATGTACGAACGCGCGTGGCTTTTATTTGTAGTTGTAATCATAAATACACATTTTTGTCCTAACCCATGCATCAGCTCGCTGAGTTTCTCGCCCGATCTTCTCAGCGGATCACGATTCCGATCCGGTAGTAGATTCATTCGCGAAGCATCTGTTCTTGAGTTGTTAGGTCTCCTTCGGAGGCACTCGGGTAGCTGTTAACAAATCCCACCCCTCTTGACTGAGCTATTACTCGCCCACCTGTCCTGGTGAAACTGAAAAGGCCTCCGGGCCAGCAATAATACTCCAATCCTAAAAAAAAAATTCCTTTGTGTGTGCACCCTATGGAGCGATCAGTACCTACATTAGCTACTTAAAGCCCACATTGACGCGTATACAGATTGATCACTCACACAACTAAGGGCAGCGCGCAGTCGTACATTGCAACAACTATAGCATCGCCGCGTTCATCGATATTGCGCTTCTATTGATGGTTTTTGTCATCTACCTTCCGTCTGCGGAATGAGCTCATCTATGTTCATCTTCAAACGATTTTTGCGGACTTTGCAGTAGTAGACAGCGATTTGGCTGGGCCTTTGGCATTTCTGACGTCCATATGAGACAGTAATCACTCACGATCAGGTAAGCTATGTGTTCGTTAGGCTACAGAGGCAATAAAAATAAATACGATTGGTCAGGATTTAATGTTCAAAGCAACGGCCAATATGAGGCCTTTAAAGAAAAGTGTTCCGCCAAAGTTTGGTCCAACGTTTGCTGTCTGCGATTGGAGTTAATAAATGCGATGCATCGTGAGCTTCAGGTGTTGATCTACCAGGTGTGTTGGTGGCCGACGTAACTGGAATCTTGTGGATTTTAAGTAAAATCGGTCTTATTCAACATAAGTATAATAATATAATTAACATATCAATTTTTCCTACTTAATTTTCTAATTTTTGTTCTAATTTTTTATCAGTTAATTAATTTATCTATTTCAATTAAGAATAAAAGAAACCTATCGCATCTTTCATCACCTTGAACTTTAAATATGCTTAAAGATATAAAAAATACAACATTTTCTGTACTGATCTTGTCTACAATTATTATTAGAACAATTATCTTCTACCATACAAGCTACTCATTTACAGTTACAACTAAATGCTTATGCCTTATTTTTAAGCCTCTCCGTAATTATCTCAATTAAACTATTATTAATAAAACACAGTTCACGTCAGTTAACCTGAGGCTTCCATCTGACAGGTACTCTGGTAAAATAATAAAGCTACCACGAGTAATTATTCACCTTAATATGGCAACACTAGCAGATACGACGCCTCGTAAAAAAACAGCCTCATAACTGGCACTTAACACGTCAGAAACTTCATAATTTTAAGAGCAAATAAAATTTTAACACCATCCATATTGTGCCATCTCTTTTTTTAATATTGTTTAATAATATAGTGTGAGTGAAACAGATAGCGTTTATTAACTTGCTGTTTGCATCTTGTTTCGTAAACGAATCGTAAAATTTAACTCGGAATTTATTTTAGTCGATAAAATTGGTATTTGTTCAATTATTATTTTATAGTCAACTGAATATTTTTATTACCTCAAATATATGGTGTATAATCTGATATAATCTTTGTCAAATTTTATAATTAAGCATGACATAAACACAAAATTATAATAAGTACACGTACATTTATCCAAGTTTAAGGTTTGAGTGGCGTTTTACAATATTCATCGAAATATAAATCGATGTATGGAATTTCGTTGGGCAAACCTGTGCTCATATTTACATCAATCAATAAAGGTTCACGAATGCTCATTATGTATTTTCTATTTCGATTTCATTATATAAAATGTACTGCTTTCATAGAAACAACAAGCGGGGTGGTCATTTAGCCAATTAATGCCAGCCAAAAGTGGCTTCATACTATCTTCATAAATTTATTTATGTGTTCAATTTAATAAATAATAGTTAAATACAGTATCGCCATTTAATATACCGGTTATTCTTGTAACGTCTCTCTGCAAATACAGGAGTTTACTCTACGTTACAATGTTGCAAATAAAAAAAACAGGATCAATTACACATTTTGCATTCACCAATAAACGAACGTGTTAAGAATGCTCCTAATGAAATTTAATCTGCACTTGAATGAAATATTAAGTATATAAAAAGAAGCAATTACGTGTTTAGAAAATGCGTTTTGTTTTTCTGAATGATACGCGATATTTTTTTTTGTATCAATTATTGTTGATTCAGAGAACGAAAACCGTTTTTCAAACACATATATCGTACATAAATCGGTGATATATCAGAATTGCCAGCAATAAAAAATAGTACGTTTGTTATTAAAATTGAAACCGTCATGGCGCAAAGGATAAGATGCTCGGTGTGGCCGTATTTAATTATCTTAGACAGGCAATTCTTACACGGTGAAATAATAAAAACGTGTAATAAAAATTTAATTTGTAGAAAATTTTAGTGAGCATAATTACTGATCCCAGTCTAAGTCGCAGTCGCATGTAAAGCCTGCACGTGCCCGGACTACTCATTTACTGCTGCGAAGCAGTAAGTGCAGTAACAGGTTTCGGTTTGAAGGGTAGAACAGTCGTTATGTTGCACAATCGACGTCACCCAAAACACGTCATCTTAGATCCTCCCAATCCACTAACGGTGCTTTTAGGTACCCCAAGCACCGGTCGTCATCGTTTTCATCGAACCCGTTGCTTTGCGACGAAGGGCTTGGCGAGTAAATTAACCCACAGACACAGCCCACTGAGTTTCTCGCCGGATCTTCTCAGTGGGTCGCGTTTCCGATTCGGCGGTAGATTCTGCGAAGCACTGGTCTTGCTAGGGCCAGTGCTAGCAACACTCCGGTTTGAGCTCCGTGATCTCACTTACATGTTGGGCGAAACTGAAATAGCCTCTCAAGGCTATCAGCATAGGCAGAAAAAAAAAGAACAGTACGATAATCGCTCATATAATAGTATGTCTCTGCTACTAATTCCCGTGCGCTGGTCCAATCAGATTAAGATTACTTTGGACTCCAGCATCAATGTCTCTATCCACTGCGCGGAGGACAGGAAGGAATGGAGGAACACAGTTCTAACAAAAGTGGTCCGTAAGGGCCACGACCCTCAGCTCTGAGGAATTCACGCCCGGAGGGAGTAGGAGGCTACTAATTATATTATACTAAAAGGCCGGTATAGCAAATTTTCTATTTCTGCCGTGAAGCAGTAATGCGTTTCGGTTTGAAAGCCGAGAAAGACGATCTACTGCACAACTGAAACTCAGAATTTATTTGACAAAGTGGCTTGTAGAATTTACGTTAATCTTTTTTTTTATTGCTCCAAAACGAAAACATACGGCCCATCTGATGGTGATTGGTTACGGCCCATGGATTTCAGCAATGCCAAGGGTAGAGTCAACCTGCTAGCTACTGTAATCTATGGGTTGCGGTAAAAATTTAATACCAGGTGAGTCGTAAGCTCACCAAAGCAATAAAAAAAATCCGAACTAATTCCCTATAGCCATTCAATTTCCACTTCTACCTTATTCGGGGAATTTCTCCTTAGTTGGATAAACTTTGCCACCGCCTGCTAGATGCCTCACGCAATGTATCACCCGGACTTTGAGAGCCATCAAGGACAATTTCGCTTAGTGTCAGTTTTTTAAACATTAGACATCGCACAAAGTGTCAATAGTATTAGGTCCCACCAGCTGGTCCACCATTAATCTGCAGTACCACATCAGGAATCCAGCCCGCCTCGTTGAGCAATGACTAATTGAGGTAACTATCTCTTACAATACAGTGGCAATTTGCATTTCGATTTGATTTATTGCCGGCTCGCGAACTGAGCCGCATTTTGATCAACATAAATACTTCATTTGCCTATCATTGTAGTTTTATCATCGATCTAAAGATAGCTTTGGAGGCATTAAAGTCAACGTTGAATATGAAATTCATTCATTCATGTTTTTCGTAAGTTACTAATGGAACTATATTTAACTTTAATATTAACTTTAATAAATTTCTTCACTTTTTTTTATAAGTATGGCAACTGGATTTTAGTGCGCCATTATCGTCAGTGTCGAGTTTAAAAAATCTTCGATTATGAAATAGTTTAACGTGAAGCTAAATGAGATGAAATTGATTAATTTGAGACTTTATTAATTGGAATGAAATTAAAAGAAATGAGATGAGATAGGATGAAATTAAGTCTTAGTAAAATAGTGGCTGTTTACTGAAACTTTTTCAGTTGGCTTATAAGAAGAACCCGTGAAGCTACGTCCAGCGGCTTTGATTCATTTTCCCACATTTGTGCATTTTCACAGATGCTAGCCTAAAATTGAAATAATAAGTCACCATTATTACATATTTAAACTTGTTGAAACACTAAATGAACAAAATAAAATAAATTCACTTGTTTAGTTCCCGCCAAAAAGTTTTTCATAAATTTGGTGCCTAAATATCACATAGTTTGTATACATTTAATTTTTTTGTCTTTCACTCCGACATATTATTATGTTCCTTTCTATCGACGTATAAGCAAAGACATAATAGTTAAGTATTAAATTCTCCTCTATCTGTGTCCAATAAGTTTTTTTTAATAGCTATTAATGAACTTTAGTGCTACCGCTAAAATATATTTGTTTTTTTTTTTAATACACCGTAACAAAACAAAAGAGTATTTACTTTAAATTAATCTAAGTCCTGAGACGTCCAGTGCACATGGTCGAATTTTGATAATCGGGAAAAGGAGCTCACCACTACGCGACTAATAAAATCTAGACATTAGATTATATTAGATGAAAGCTATAAATCTCATTTTATTGTATTAACGATTGATTGACCTACCTTTGAAAACGAAACACATAAATTCTCCCCAATAGAAATATGTACTTAGTGCCTCATATTAGCAGTGAAACTCAAATGACTCTGTAAACATGACATTTAAAAGATTGAATTACTTAGTTTGGTAAAAAAAACCTCCCATTCGAATTTGTTCCCTTGTATGCCATTAAAACACTGTCAGAAGCAAGGTCCGAATCAAAGCTATATAAATGAGCTATTAACATTTAAACAGCTTATATGTAGTCTGTATAGAGGTGGCAGCAATTCGGACTCCCGGCTTTTGCTATCCCGCTGGGTTCATCACTAGTATGACCACGCTCTGATTTTTTTTAACCTATTCAATTTGATTAATAATAGAGTACTAATATGATAATCTTATTATATGGTAACTATACATTACATACTCAAATAGAATCCTTTATAAGATATTCTATCCTAAGACGTACCATAAAAAACCATATGTTAAGTAAAGGAAAATAAGTTAGGTTTATTTTTACTTACACGGTGAAGGAACAAATAGAATCTTATAATAATAATAAACCTTTTTTTTATTTTTTTTTTATTGCTTTGATGGGTGGACGAACTCACAGCCCACCTGGTGTTAAGTGGATACTGGAGCCCATAAACACCCACAACGTAAATGCGCCACCCACCGTGAGATACAAGTTCTAAGGTCTCAAGTATAGTAACGACGGCTGCCCCACCCTTCAAACCGAAACGCATTACTGCTTCACGGCAGAAATAGGCAGGGTGGTGGTACCACCCGCGCGAACTCACAAGAGGTCCTACCACCAGTAAAACCTGCAAAAATTATAAATTTGCGTAATGAATACCGGTATAATGAGTGCACATATGTAGGTACCACCACCCTCGCAATTTCTGCCGTCAAGCAGTTAAGTATTTATGTGAAGGGCGGGGCAGCTGTTATACTAAAAAGCTCGTGTCGGTGACGGCATTTACATTGTTAACGTCTATTGGTTCCCGTAACCACTTAATACCAGGTGAGCCGTGAGCTCATCCAGTCATTAGGTCAATGTAATTACACACAAACTGCCCTACAATTTTCCTTATTTAATTAGGATATTTAAAATTTGTACAGAAGTTGAACAATACATACCAACGGACAGGAAATTTGCATGCACTATTTACTAGTGACCAAAAAATACTTCTTAACTTGGATATTTTAAATCAAGAATATAAAATAATCACTGAAAGTTTATATATTTCTTTGAATGTACAATCGACAATATTTCGTTCAGGAATGTCTCGACCGGCTTGAAACCATGGAGCCTCCAGTCGCGTGCACGATCGAAAGACTTCGTACAGAGTGAGTCCCGTTTATATCCCGCACAAAGGAATCTACCCGCAAACGAATGGTAATTTCAATTTATCTCGACTTCTAGTTAGTAGACCTTTTTTTTATTTTGTAGCGTGTTTTTGAAATTGGAAAATTGCGAATCTAGGTTCGCGTGCTCGATGGGAAACCATCGAGTTTGGAAAAAATCAACACAACTCACTTCTCATTTCGATATGTTTAAAAATTTCATTTTTTGAAAGTCGATAATGCCGGAAATACCACTCTTTTTTTTTCATGAGATCCATATCGTATGAGGCTGTGAAAATTTTGTAAGAGGAATAGTCAAATAGTTTCATTAGAGACCATGGGAATTACAAATTAAATACTGCCTCCCATCTTCCGAAACTTTTGATTATTTTCAACAATCTTCTTTCCCATCAAACCGTAAAGCAGCGGTCGGGGAACCGGGGTAAATTACCCCAAATGGGGTAAAATGAAATTTTGGGGAATAAACAAGAAACTTTTGTGACTAAAAAGTATATATTGTAGTGAAACTTCTTTAGAATCGTTGTGATTTGAAACTCGATGAAACAAAATGAAACAAAACGATTTTTTTTTTCAATGTTATCATGGCAGCTATATTAGGAAAGATGCTAAAAAGAAGCGATTTCGTTATTTTTTGTTCTTCGCCATGGGTTAATATCAACTTACACAAAAATATTTTGGGGTAGTAATTAAAAAAGTTCCCCGACCGCTACCGTAAAGTATGACTGCTGCAGGATGGTAGGGTCACAATAATACGCCACCAGTTTATATTCTTCTCAGTCGTACACAAGCCCACTGAGTTTCTTGTCGAGTCTTCTCAGTGGGTCGCGATTCCGATCCGTTGGTAGATTCTGCGAAGCACTACTCTTGCTAGGGCTAGTGTTAGCAAATTCTCTCAGGTCGAGCTCACCTACCCGTCCGCGCGTAGTTGGAATAACCTCTTAGGCTACCAACAAATACGTAGGGAAAAAATCAATGTGTTCACGGGCCACATAGTTACCGGAGCAATTTTCATCAGAACCTAAAAGCCTTGCAACATGAACCCTATGTCTCTCTATAATAGAGTAAGTAGTAGAGTATTACGGCTCCCTTCAAAACGATACGCATTACTCCTTCGCGGCTGAAATAGACTGAACGGTGATACTTAGCCGTGCAATAAAAATTAACAAGAAATTAAAAAAGAAGAAAAGTTATACGGAAGAGTGCGTAAACAGATAATTACGCACGTACTTCGATGACGTCATGATATCACGTAGAAATTAATGCCGGCTTTTTTTTATTGCATAGATGGGTGTACGAGCTCACAGCCCACCTGGTGTTAAGTGGTTACCGGAGCCCATAGACATCCACAACGTAAACGCTGCCATGAGATAATAATATGTGTTCTAAGGTCTGAGTATAGTCACAACAGCTACAAGGGTGGGGCCCTTCAAACCGAAATGCATTACTGCTTCACGGCAGAAATAGACAAAGTGGTGGTACCTACCCGACGAGCTCACAAGAAGCTCTACCACCAGTAATTATGCAAATTATAATTTTGCGGGTTTGATTTTTATTCACGACCTTATTATTACTTCATCGTGGAAGTCAATCGTGAACATTTGTTAAGTACGTATGTCATTAGAAAAATTTGTACCCACCTGCGGGATTCGAACACAGGTGCATCGCTCAATACGAATGCACCGGACGTCTTATCCTTTAGGCCACGACGACTTCCACGTGCCACCTTCGACTTTTACTAATAACAGGCTCTCTCTTATGTGAGATGAACGGGCTCTTCATCCCGACTGAACATTAAACAACACTTACAAAACTCTCAAGAAATAGGACGGTATTATAAGCAATAAAGCACTTACGCATGTGCTAAATTAAACACAAGAAACAACACGTATCTATAAGTATATCTATACTAATATTATAAAGCTGAAGAGTTTGTTTGTTTGAACGCGCTAATCTCAGGAACTACTGGTCCGATTTGAAAAATTATTTCAGTGTTAGATAGCCTATTTATCGAGGAAGGCTATAGGCTATACAACATCACGCTATGACTAATACAAGCGGAGCACAAATAAAGAATGATTCAATATCGGGGTTTTTTCCCCTTTTAAGAGTTTCCGCTGCGTGCGCTGCAACGATTAAAGTTTCACTAAAATAATGTATGACAGAATTGTTGCTCTTTAAAAGACCTAAAAAAAAAGTCCGCGACAGCATATGTCTATATGTTAAGGTTGGCTCACTATAACGTTTTTTATGCTGACCAAATTTGTTCTAAAATAAAGCATTATTTGTGAACTATTCCACGCGGACGAAGTCGCGGGCAAAACCTAGTGCAGTATACAGTAGCAATACATACAGTACCAGTTTTACCAATAAAAGGCTCTCTCTTACGTCAGATGAACCGGCACTTCATCGTGACTGGACATTATACACTACTTGCAAAATCTCAAGAAATAGGTACGGTATTATAAGCAATATGGCACTTATGAATGTGCTAAATTAAACACAAGAAACAACACGTATCTCGAATAAATCGAATAAAACGTAATTGCAATGCAACTATAATAATATATTTATTATCTAGATTATGCCAGATTATATTCATGCAGGTGTTTCTAGTTCATTACACTGCCGCGGTGATGTGAGCGCATTCCGTCATGCAGTCAGAGATAGCAATCTCCGGCTCGTATACAAACATAGATGATAATTTCGCTTGCACAAAATGTGAAGGATTGCTTCGACAGGCAGAATACGTACTTCGGTTTCTGGGTAATTGTTTCTTCAGGTTTACAGACAGCGAAATGTTAGGTCGAATCCGACATTTCCAACTCAACTTATGTTTGCTGTTTGTTTATAAGTTTGTTGTTTACTTTTGACACTTATAATTAACTAGCTTTTCCCCGTGACTTCGTCCGCGTGGAATAGTTCACAAATAATGGTTTATTTTAGAACAAATTTAGTTAGCATAAAAAACGTTATAGTGAGCCTACCTTAACATATAGACATATGCTGTTGCGGACTTTTTTTTAGATCTATTAAAGCGGAACAATTCTGTCATACATTATTTTAGCGAAACTTTAACCGTTTCTACAGCGCACGCAGCGGAAGCTCTCAAAAGGGAAAAAACCTCAATTTTGAAACATTCTTTATTAGTGCTCCGCTTGTATTGGTCTTAGCGTGATGTTATCTAGCCTATAGCCTTCCTCAATAAATGGGCTAACACTGAAAGAATTTTTCAAATCGGACCAGTAGTTCCTGAGATTAGCGCGTTCAAACAAACAAAGTCTTCAGCTTTATAATATTAGTATTAAATTTTAGAATGAAGGTAACATAGACATATGTGTAGTGGTTAGGGTCACTGAAGGCAATTTTCATCACTAAAGGCTTAAAAAAATTAAGTTTCATTCAAATTGAAATCCCCTTTTTTTATTTTATTTTTATTGCTTAGATGAGTGGACGAGCTCATAGCCCACCTGATGTTAAGTGGTTACTGGAGCCCATAGACATCTACAACGTAAATGCGCCACCCATCTTGAGATATAAGTTCCAAGGTCTCAAGTATAGTTACAACGGCCGCCCCACCCTTCAAACCGAAACGCATTACTGCTTCACGGCAGAAATAGGCAGGGTGGTGGTACCTACCCGTGCGGACTCACAAGAGGTCCTACCACCAGTAAAATTACAGTTACTTTCTATTATACTATTTCTCCACTGCACGCGACTGACAAAATTTCATTAATAGCTGAGTTTCCAAAGCTCAACACGTCACCCCAAACCGTCAATTGCGGCGCAAATAACGTTGGGAACACAGAGAATTAGCTCGCACCACGAATAACAACCGCGAAACAAGTTATTTATTGACACGCAGATTCGTAGTCCAACAAGACGAATAGCGCACTTCTAATTACCCTGCCAACGTGGAAATACAGCTTCCATTACAAACATAGTGTACATGATTACTAGATTATAATGTTCTATTAATTGTCGAACGCAGAAAACGTTCGTGCTACAAGCTACAAGACCCGTACATGCTAATTTTGTATGTGTGTATTTCATGACGGCAAGTTGTTTGCTAAATTGAAATTTCCTGTTTTTATTTAAATAAAACGGCATTAATTTTCGAACGAAACAAAAAATTATGGGTTAGATAACTAGCACGCGTTAGATCTGTAACCTGCAGAAACATTCTACCTCATTCTTTCGCGAACTGAATCGTATTGATGTAGATGTTTGTCACTTATTATTGTCGCCTTTCAACTGTACGTTCGTTCGATCGTACTATAGTAAAAAGTTGTGTTTACAAACTGCCTGAGAACTTTTTAGTTTAGGTCGATTCGGCAATTGTTAGCAAACCTCCCTTCGTGGCTAAACCTTGTACCAACCAATCATAGCAATGTGGAATAGTCATTATCAAACTTATAAAAAAACATTAACCATTACATATAAAGTTCGTAATGAAATGGGATTGTTTTATGTGAAAATGATTTTTTGATGATTGTGAAATAAATGAAATGAGAACTAAAATAAGACCTATTTAATTAAACAAAATAAGGTATTGGTAAAATCGTGGGACTTACTGTGGATCTGACGAACTGTTTGGAAGGCCCGAGAAGCCAATTCCTGCTGTTTTATTCACGCACTTTGACACTTTCATAGATGCCCGATAGTTAATTAGACATTAATATGGCCTCCGGGCCACCAGTAATCATTAAGAAAAAAACATTATAAAGTTCCCTGCCTAGGTAGTGCGACGACCTTTAAAGATCGCCGGCAAGAGGCGGATGGAGAAAGCCGAAGGCCGGGCTCAGTGAGGTGGATTGGGAGAGGTCCAACAGCCGTCGACCGTGGGTTGATGATGATGATAAAGTTGATTGAGCCCCTCAATTTACAACTCATAACCACTCGTACTTTTTTCCAATAACATAAATATTCCGCCTCTGTGTGTCAATATCGATCCAATTCGGGAAACGCCGTCTTATTGCCTTTAAAACTAAATGAGGTTGATTGGTCTTCTAGATTTGCTTTCTAGGATATTTCTTTATAGGCCCTTTATAAGCCCTTTCCTTTATAGGCATTTATAGATTCAGTTCACTAGAATCTGATCCTCATAAAGATAATTAACTCAATCCCGATGATAGGCAATCGAACCCCCATCAATTCAGTTGTGATTTTTAGCAAAATACCGTTGTACTGAGCTATAGAAAATAAACAAGCAACACCAAAGTCTATAAACACAAACACTCGCCAATAAAACAATACGATAACCCTACCCACTCTTCAGTAAATTAATACAACCACTATTCAGCTAGACCGCGTTAACAACAGATGGCGTTGATCATTTATACGATGTGTTACTGTACTATCTATTCACTTTTGTAACCTAACTTTTCATAGGTACATAGATTTTTTTGTTCGTAACTTTAAATTAACCTTTTCTTAGCAATCATTCAATTAAATCTAGTTATGAGATTTGGACCTGGATAAAAAGAGGCACAATCACAAATATTGGTTATCTTCGGTAATTGCATGTCAGATAACAATAGGATGTCTGTAATTTTATTCTGCTAATTTTGTGGTTTTCTTTACTGTGTTTTTTTTTTTTGTTGTGCTGGAAAATTGTAAAAACGGTCAAGTCCTAAACTGACGTTACGTGTGAACCCAATAAAATTAATTAAGACAGTTTTTTTGTTAGAGAATGCAAGTACGAATCGGACCCAGTGATAGATTCAACAAAGCACTGCTCTTGCTAGAGCCGGTGATAGTTAGCTCTCTCAGGCTAAGCCCGTGGGCCCACCTATACCTGGGCTAGCAACGAATAAGTGGAAAAAAGAAGAAATAGCATAAACTAATAGCATAGGGAAGAGCACCATGACGATTGCTGTCAGAGAAAGTTGCTATTTATTTCTCTTTGTCGGCTTAAAGGCCACCACGGGAAGACACTGTTTGATGCTATTCTAATCTATTAAATAATTCTAATAATATAAATATAATGTATTATTTTATTTACATCAAAATAAAACTTAGCCTAGTAAAACTATAGCACAAACGGAGTTGTTTTATAAAGAGAAACAACATTTAAAGCTATTGCTTCACCACTTTTTATGTTTTTTTTTATAATTTAATATTCAAAAATGCATAACAATATTCATTATTCTATATATTTATAACATATTAATCTCTTTTACGATTTATGTCATAAATAGTATAGAGGTTACATAAATTCTAAGGTTTTCCGTTTATCCGAAAAATTGTGATGTAATATTAGTGTCACCCTACAATTCGCAGTCTCTACTATACATCTGAACGTTCAATTAGCTGGTACCGACATAACTCGGGAGATAGCCCACCAACAATTCAGGCCGCTTCTGTTCATTTATTAATTAAAATTAAATAATTACCGTGTTATCCGGAATCGGTCGAAGTAAGACTGTTATGGCGATAAATTGTGATTTTAAAAAGACAAAACCAATCTGAAATTGATGTTGGCAATTATTACTGGCAACGGTAGATTTGCAGAAGACAAAAATATTATAACCGTGCTATTTGCTTCGCAACAGCCTCCTGCTAATTTATTTGACGCTAAAGGATGATTTTGAAATCATCCTCTCGTCGCTTGCGACAAAGGGCTCGGGGAGTATATTAACCCACAGACACAGACCGCTGAGTTTCTCGCCGGATCTTCTCAGTGAATCGCGTTTCCGATCCGGTGGTAGATTCTGCGAAGCACGGCTCTTGCTAGGGCTTTTATTAACGTCGTCAGGTTTAAGCCCCGTGAGCTCACCTACTAGTTAAGGTTACGCTGATATGGTCTCTCTAGACCGTCGGCTTAGGTAGGAAAAAAAATGCCGACTAGCCGTCATTCCTGAGGCGGTACGTTTCACGGCATCATCACAATGCAGAGTATAAGATTTGGGGAGGTTGGCGGAATCCTTATGTTATGCTCTCTATCTATTTCTATTAATGATTTTGAAAATCATCCTTTAGCCCCGGTGGTAGACTATTGGGCAGTATACTAAAAATCGCCAACTGACAATACCGCCCTGTGCTCTCCATCCTGCCACGGCAGAATCTGTCATATATCGCTATTTCTCAAGAACCCCAGGATTGAAAATTCGTCACATACACCTAGCTCACAGTGATGGTAGCCAGACAAATGTCTTCTCCAACAACGTGTCCAAGTGCCTTTCGACGTGGTCTTACATATTACTGGTGGTAGGACGTCTTGTCAGTCCGCACGGGTAGGTACCACCACCCCGCCTATTTCTGTCGTGAAGCGGTAATGCGTTTCGGTTTGAAGGGTGCGGCAGCCGTTGTAACTACACTGAGATCTTAGAACTTATATCTCTAGGTGGGTGGCGCATTTAAGTTGTAGATGTCTATGGGCTCCAGTAACCAATAAACACCAAGCGGGCTGTGAGATCGTCCATCCATCTAAGCAATAAAAGAAAATCGGACAAGCTACGCCTCTCTTCTCAAATTTCTTCTTTTCAAATGCACCCCATTCTTTTCGGTCTCTTGCCTTTCGCATCCAGCCCCAACTCACCACTTGATCCTCCTTTTAGGGCCAATAACCTTCATGCCCAGCTACTCCTACTAAACGTAAAATAAAACCTAGCTATAAATCACAGATTTTCCTTGGAAATTCGCTGCTATGTTCCTTAAATGTTTACGGTATTAACAACATAATCATCGTTCATTAATTACATGCGTTTTCAACACAAGCGCGGCGTATTTGCATCGCCAAAGGCGGAACACTGTTTGCATTCCGTACTAGTCTATCACTGTATAATTAGGGCGAGTTGATTAGTGAAACAGAGATTACTTATACTGCACGAACACGTACGTAGATAACGTTTTAAAGTATACTAGAGGTCCCGCAGTAGTCGAAATTCGACTATAATTAATTGGAATTGTAAGTTTGTACACTATTATGATTGTATTTTATACTTTCTATACTAATATTATAAAGAGGAAAGATTTGTTTGTTTGTTTGTTTCGAATAGGCTCCGAAACTACTGGACCGATTTGAAAAATTATTTTTCCATTAGAAGCCGACATTGTCCCTGATGAACATAGGCTACTTTTTTAAATTTTTTTTTATTTTTTTTTTTTGTTTCATGTGTGTTTTAATGTTTCCGAAGCGAAGCGAGGGCGGGTCGCTATACTTCTATAATCACAAATTTCGCCAAGATTACATTATAAAAAATAAAGACAAACAATATTTAATCTATTCTCAATTTGACAACAGACGTCAACAACCAAAGTTTGACAATAAATAGTATGCATGCGTGTGTGCGTCAAATACATAGTATGTAGTGTGTGTAATGTTTTATTTATTGGAGTTTACTCCTTTAGAATCGATTTACATATATAGGCCCGGGGTATGAAAATTATGGGGACCAAAATCGTACTAGCATGTCACACGAAATGCGTTATGCGCATTTCGTGTGACATGCTAGTACATGCGCCGGCAGTCCGCCACAAAGCCTCGTACTGATCGCGCGTTTCTCTCATTATTGTATTTTCATATATTTGTTAGTCGTTTGTTTTGTGTCTCGTTAATTTGTTAATAATCTGTAGTGTATCGTGTTGTCGTAATATAGAACTATTTCTCGTATTGTTTCGTTTAATTTTTTATATCCAGTAAACTCCAGTCGTGCGTCGGAGCGGACACACACACTTTTTTGATTTAATGTATCTTTTATGCTTTATTTTTAAAAAATATTAGCATTGTGCACTTCTTCTCTATATTTTCTATAAGTGTGGAAAATTTCATACTCCTCCGTCCGCGCAATTTTCGTAAAAAGGGATACAAAGTTTTTGCTTCACGTATTAATATATAGATTCATAGATATTCGCGACTGATACATTTATGTTACTTATTCTAAATTTAAAACCCATCTCTAATAAATTACGGGAAATTCAAAATACTGTCAGTTCTTTTTGTATGCAAAGAGACGTAAATTAGCCGACTTCGGTCATCGTTCTCGCCGAACCAGTCGCTTGCGACGAAGGGCTCGGCGAGTAAATTAACCCACTGATACAGCCCACTGAGTTTCTCGCCGGATCTTCTCAGTGAGTCGCGTTTCCGACCCGATGGTAGATTCTGCATTGCTCTTGCTAGGGCCAGTGCTAGCAACACCCCCTGGTTTGAGCCCCGAGAGCTCAGCTACTAGTTAATGTTACGCTGATATGGTCTCCTTAAACCATCACCTTAGGTAGAAAAAAAAAGCCGACTAGCCGTCATTCCTGACGCAGTACGCTTCACGGCATCATCATAACGCAGAGCATAAGATTTGGGGAGGTTGGCGGAATCCTTATGTTGCTCTCTATCTACTTCTAACAATTACTTCGCTGCAGATAAACAGGGCGTCGGGTGGTGCGATTCAAAACACGCCCTCCTACCGGTAGTAATAATAGTCAAAATCAAAGAATAGATACTACTTCTATGGACGAGGCAGCCAGCGTCGTGGTCTTTTGAACAATAGCTGGATAGACTAGAAATTTTACTATCTTTTGTTTGCGACGTGGTGGACGAGCTCCTGGTGTTAAGTAGTTACCGGAGCTTATAGACATCTACAACGTAAATGCCACTACCCACCCTGATATATGAGTTCTAGGATCTCAGTATAGTACAACGGCTGCCCCGACCTTCAAACCGAAACGCATTACTGCTTCACGGTAGAAATAGGCAGGGTGGTAGTACCTATCCGTGCGGATCTACAAGACGTCCATCAGTAATTACGCAAATGATAATTTTATAGGTTTTTAAATTTTTATTGTGTGTTATTCCTTCATCGTGGAAGTAAATTGTAAATTCGAACATTTGTTAAATCCGTATTTCATTAGAAAAATTGATACCCGCTTGCGGGATTCGAACACCGGCGCATCGCTACACACGAATGCACCGGATGTCTTATCCTCTAGGCCACGACGCGACGACTTCAAAAACGGCGATCTTGAGGCGAGTGTCTTAGACAGTCTATAAGAAATGCTTTGCTTTGTTAGTATATTGTGGTCTTCATGATTTGTCTTGCTACAATACACGGAGGAGCCTATGGCCGCTCTCACTGCGTCAACACAACGAAAAAATTTCCAACCTTTGATATGTCCTGCAAATTTCAATGGTGAAAACGTTAATAAAATATTAACCTCATTATTAAAATACGTAATTGAATTCCGTAGCGAATGCAAATAACACTAAAATTTATCCGCTTTAACTAATTGCGTAATGAATTACCACAATAAATTGTCCGGACCGGCGTAATTTCAGCTAATTTGCGTTTGACGTCTAAATTGTGCCTCAAAGATAGAATACGAAACAAACCAACTCGCTCGATTGATTCATAAATGTATGAAACATGAAATACATGTGCACAATTTACTTTAATTCTTAGGTTTCGGTACTTACATAAACTAGAGGTCCCGCAGTAGTCGAAATTCGACTATAATTAATTGGAATTGTATGTGGAATTGTACACTATTATGATTGTATTTTATACTTCTATAATCACAAATTTCGCCAAGGCTACACTATAAAAAATATTAATAAAGACAAACAATATTTAATCTATTCTCAATTTGACCACAGACGTCAAGAACAAAAGTTTGACATTAAATAGTATGCATGCGTGTGTGCGTCAAATACATGGTATGTAGTGTGTGTAATGTTTTCTTTATTGATTTAATGTATCTTTAAATTTTTTTTATGTAATTTTACTTTAATGCAATTTAAAAAAATATTAGCATTGTGCACTTCTTCTATATATTCTCTATAAGTGTAGAAAATTTTATACTCCTCCATCCGCGCAATTTTCGTAAGAAGGGATACAAAGTTTTTGCTTCACGTATTCTATACTAATACTAATACTAATACTAATAATATTATAAAGAGGAAAGATTTGTTTGTTTGTTTGTTTCGAATAGGCTCCGAAACTACTGGACCGATTTGAAAAATTCTTTTTCCATTAGAAGCCGACATTGTCCCTGATGAACATAGGCTACTTTTTTTTATTTTATTTTTTATTTTATTTTTTTGGTTTCATGTGTGTTTTAATGTTTCCGAAGCGAAGCGAGGGCGGGTCGCTAGTAATAATATATAGATGACAATAAACTAACCGAGTATCGTGACAATTTCAATCGGATATTTACGGAGTTTATAGTGATCGTTACCGAAGCTAAAAAGGCAGTGGACTTCCATGTTAAATGTAGATTAAATACTTGTTGTTTTAATAAGTTCTAATAATCAGTTCCGCTACTCGATACACCCCCGTGCTCCCACGAAACTGTGGATCATGCGCATCAGAGGACATTATATCTTCTTCTGAATCATTCTTCACTGCTAAGGAAAGCTATTATGTAGGTAACACTTTTCAACAGTATATCTCCAATTAATCAGCCGCTTGGTGAAATGCGACGATGACAAGTACATGCAAATTGTGGGATATCTAATCCGACCAACTCCCTGGGTTCTCAAATTAAGCCCGTGAGCCGAAATAGTCTCTTAGGCCTCCAGCGAATAGGAATAAAACAGTTCTGATAATGAGAATGAAAATCCAAAAACAAAAAAAAAAAAACAAGAAACAATACTTAAGATAAAATATACGTATTTCTTCGACTAAAGCAGCAGAACTAAACTAGTTTTATTATACTCGTAATTGTTTCAACAGCAAGATATTAATTATTTCCCCGACATGCCGACTGCCGACACGGGTTAGCCAGTCGTTCTGTCATAAACATTTTATGTGATCACCATTAATTATATTGATTGAATATCCGCTAGTGCTCAACTGGTGCGTGGTGGAGTTAGACTTAAGTCTCGATATTTGTCTACGAACCATATTCGAAGTTTCCGTGCCTAGTGCCTAGATATGTGGGTCTTGACGGTCAGCAGATATTGGGAGTAGACTGCTGGCCTAGGAATGTTTAAGGGGCCACCAAACGACTCCCCTTGCACTATGCCACTCGACGTCTGATCTCTGCCAAAGGTTAGACTCTGCAGGGGCGTTCCTGCAGTCAACATTACAACCAGACTCGCTACGCCAACCAGAGACACCTGACTGACGGATCATCGAGGCGATTGTCGACAACTAAGACGGCAGTAACCGCGGTACGAAGATCCATGAGACTGCCCGGGCGTTACCACTAATGTTCTGGGAGATACCAGTCTAAGGTATAAACATCATGCCGGACAGGACCGGTCTACCGTCGACCGGGTTGCATAGCAACACAGCGTACGCCACGACGACCTCAAAATTGATTTTTCTTCAAATTACATAAGTAATGTTGTATTATCCTGTAATGAAGAATATTCTAAGAACTAATTCTATTTACCCTTTAAAATCATATTGAATATTGGCTGAACATCAAAAATATTTAAATAAATTGCCTCTTCGGCATCGAAAATGGTTCGTTTCCAAGCATTATTACGTGCACAGGGGGTCTGCGATAGTTATCACAGTTGCTTAACATCTGGCGGGCAGTTAACTTGTTTGTCAAAGCAACGTAAAGTAACTCAGTACACCAACCGACTTTACAGCAAGCCCATTAACGATTACCATAGTAAATTGTAACGATACAATACGTGAGTACCAGGAGCGCAGCGGTAGGGAAGATGTCAAATAAACAAATCGACTCGACCTTTAATGGCGGCGCCCGCTGGCGGGATAATCCTCACTTATTATATTAATGTCTTGAGGTGGCGCTCACCAGCATGTTCATCTTGGGGTCTCTGGGTGGGAGCATCTTAATAGCAACCAATTATAACATCAAATATCCCTACAATCTCTCTATTGGCAGAACTTATAGTCCTAAACAATCGTTACGCGCTGGGGTTCGGGATGAATAAAAATTCTACCGAATTACAAGTTACCACTGTATTAGCATTTAAAACACTTCACAAAACCTTAAAATTCAATTCGCTTCAGGTTATCCGTTCGCTGTTTCGCTTCGAGTAGTTCCAATTACTAATTGACTGCGTGCCATCTCTGCAACGCTTTCATAGCCCATACCACATCCCTAGAATTATCGAGAATATTCCACATAAGTCGAATACTCGGTTTCCGCTATCTGACAATAGATGGCGCTGTACTTCTCGAGCACGCTAGGTGCTATTAGATCCTTCGATATTCTTTCGACTATTCGGCTATAGATGGCGTTACTCTTACCGGCGTAACATAATCAACAAAAGCCTTTATCAAATATAACAGGAACTCGGATACCACGCCACTATTTCACATTTACAACCAAATAAAATAACGTCAAAAGGTGGCGAGCCCGCGGACTGCGCTGTGTACGACGAAGGAGCTCTGTCAGTCGTTCTTGTTAAATCTGAGTAATGTCCTAGAAGATCTAGCCGCTCCAGAGAGGCTGATTTTACCGGAGGGCAATTAGCGAGATACAACGCACATTAATCTGCAGGCCACTAACTTAAAAGAAAGATGAATTTACCGTGAAATTAAGTTAAATTAATTATAGTGCCGTATATTTTATGGTCATCCTAGGCACATCTGGCTCTGGAATGAACTCTCTCCACGGTGTTTCCCGGATAGTATAACGTGTCATTCTTCGAATGAGGTTTCAAAAGAGACCACAAAATATATTTTTTTATGATTGAGGGCCTACTTCTGGCCCGGAAGCCTTTTCAATTTCACAAAGACAGGTGGGCGAGCAAGGGCTCAGCCAGAAGGGGCGGGATTTACTAACAGCTACCGGAGTGCCTTCAAGGGAGACCAAACAACTCATAAGTTCGCAAATGAATCTACTACCGGATCGGAATCGCAACCCGGTGAGAAGATCCGGCGAGAAACTCAACGGGCTGATATTTAGGTTAGGTCGCACGTCGAACTCTTTGCCGAGTTCGACGAGTATGGTTACCGGGGTCTCGACTACTGTTAGAGCAGAAGGCATCTAATACAAGGCTTATTAGATTTGATGAATCCGTACGGACGTGACTTCAACAATAAGCAGTGACTTCACTCCGGGCATTGCTGATGTCCATGAGCCAAAAAATATTGGTCGGAACCAAGAAGAAACATAAAAAATTAAAATAACCAATAATGCGATTTCCTTCTTAAATGATAGCTCAATGAATATATCAAAGATTCCATCAATAGTAAATCACGCCAAACTAAAACGATATTACCGTATTAAACCGTTACTCCTTTGAGGAATTACGATACAATTCGACTTCAGAGGGACCGCTGCACTCCGCTGTCATTGTTAAACTCGTTTTAATCACTGCTTCTGATTTATGTGAGGACGCCATGGAGCCAATATCGAACACTGGAAACTTTTCGTTAACTCTCCCTCTTTCTCTTTTATTAACTCTTAAATTAATTGATTTCTGGTGGTAGGACGTCTTGTGAGTCCGCATGGGTAGGTACCACCACCCTGCCTATTTCCGCCGTGAAGCAGTAATGCATTTTGGTTTTAAGGGTGAGACAGCCGTTGTGCTGTATAAACGAAGACCTGAGAACCACCATCTAAGCATTTAAAACAAACCTCAAATGAACATGCCTGGATAGCGAATCAGGAACGTGAGCACCAACAATCTTGAGACAGAAGCAACTTTTTTACTAATCGCATTAAAGACGTATTAACTCACAGTCTACCTGGTGCTAAATTACCCAACATTGCCCTATCTATAGAACTGAAATTAATAACTGCGTCGCGAAATAAATACTGCGTATGGTGGTACTTAGCTTGTATTTTACCGACCCGCCCTCGCTTCGCTTCGGAAACTGTAATTTATTATTGATTTCTCCACAATTTAATGGATGTTATTATACATGGAAACCTTCCTCTTCAATCACTCTATCTGTTATAAAACCGCATCAAAATCCGTTGCGTAGTTTTAAAGATTTAAGCATACATAGGGACAGACATATAAAAGGACATAGAAAGCGACTTTGTTTTATACTATGTAGTGATGTTGAAGGTGGCTGTGATGTGATAGATGTGAAATCTATTGACTTCCGTAACCGCTTAACACAAGATGGGGCGTGAGCTCATTCACTCGTCTATGCTAGTAAAAAGTAATAACGTAAATCTATGGTCAGTTGAATTGAAGCAATGGCTCTCCTAAACTTTGCTTAGAAATGCATGGAATGTTATCAACGGGTTTCGGTAACTGCTTAATATCTTGCTCTTAATGTTCTTGTTTGCCCAACTATGCCAATACAATAAAAGAAGTCCAAGGTTGTGTTTTTATATTAAGTCAATGTGCCGACGTACGCGGTGTGAGTTGGCAACAGCCAGCGGCTCTGTCATCGATGATTAAGAGCACCCATTTGGTACCCAGTTTGAGACATCTGAATAGACCGTATATGGTTCGCGGATAGCTAGCCCCCGGTTTTCAGGTCAGATTGATCAGAATTAATATCATTAAGTCGCATTGTTACAAAGCGAAACTGGTCTCTTATTGTTTAAATATAAGTATTGAAAACCGATGACCAAGCCGCTGGAGTGATTTGGGTTAGAAAACAACAGAATCGACCATGGTGCAGTGTACTCGAAACTCTTCGAACCACCAGATTTGGAAGGGGATCGCCAAGAGGGCTATTCTCGAAAATAATGGGGACCTAACGAATGCCTATGCGTAGTAACCACAACCATTCTAAAAATAGTGCCGGACTAAGAAGATATTGACGGTGGCTAAGTTTATTGTGAGCTACAGTTCTGTATATTTCTTCCGACTACCTACTAGATTCACCATACGCTATATCAGCATTTATACAAGTTGCTGAACGTTGAATAGCTTGGCGGGAAGCTATACGGGTGACGGCAGCATAGCAAGCAGAACCTTAGCCGACCGAGCTTCATAACGACGGGAGGGTGGCCTGAATCTAACTCTGAAATTACTTCGATCGAACATATACGCAGAGTTGCGTTTTTTAGTAATGCTATATCGAGTATATCCCGGCGATGCGCAATATTTAGCGGGCAGTGAGTCGTGGTTAGCGGAGCGACGATATCGAAAACGAGATCATCGACTAACGCGTCAAGGCGTCTGCCGTTCGGGGTTGTGATATGCGAGTTCCACCTGATGTGGATTTAGGTCGCCCGCCAGAATTGACTGCTACGCTACAACAAGGAGGTAAAAAAAGCTCAATAAATCCTTTGGGTGGTCCTTAAGATATCTTGCAGTAAAACATAAACATTTTTATCGTTACATATCTAATACGTCCCACACATCACAGCGTCGAACTTCAAAACTTCAAGCGAGAATTCCTACGTGCAAATTATACAATGTAAATCTTACCGCCCCCGCAAGAAATTCGACCTTGTCTATAAAGCTCTCTCGTTTCGTGTTTCTTATAGGTTGGGTTTCCTTTTTTTCAAAATCAAGATCACTGATATATAGTTACATATATCATTACCATCCTCCTCCTCCTCATCTGGAGGAGGCCTTTACCCGAGAAGGGGTTCCGATCATTGATACAGGAGAAAGCAACGTTAGCGAATAAAAGAAAATTAAAGAAATTCTACCCTAGTATATTTAGATATTAAATCGCATGTAATATATTATCATTATGGATTGGAAATAAACAGGCTTTATTATTATTATCATTACCATGAATATGCCCTCCATAACATACAACAGATCTACACTACTATTACGATACATGATAAGTGCGAAGTGTCTGTGTGGTAGAACCCCTTACTTATCATAAACTTCCTAGAGTCGATTAGCCCATTGAGTTTCTCGCCGGATCTTCTCAGTGGGTCGCGATTCCGATCCGGTGGTAGATTCAAGTCGTTGTGGCCTAAGCGATAAGACGTCCGGTGCATTCGTGTTGAGCGATGCACCGGCGTTCGAATCTCAGGCGGGTACCAATTTTTCTAATGAAATACGTAGGTACTCAACAAATTTCACGATTGACTTCCACGGTGAAGGAATAGCATCGTGTATTAAAAATCAAACCCGCAAAATTATAATTTGCGTAATTACAGGTGGTAGGACCTCTTGTGAGTCCGCGCGGATAGGTACCACCACCCTGCCTATTTCTGCCGTGAAGCAGTAATGCGTTTCGGTTTGAAGGGTGGGGCAGCCGTTGCAACTATACTGAGACCCTTAGAACTTATAGCTCAAGGTGGGTAGCGCATTTACGTTGTAGATGTCTATGGGCTCCAGTAATTACTTAACACCAGGCGGGCAGTGAGCTCGTCCACCCATTTAAGCAATAAAAAAAAAAAACTGCGAAGCACTGCTCTTGCTAAGGTTAGTGCTACCAAACTCTCTCAGGTTGAACCCGTGAGCTCACCTACCCGTGCGAGCGTAGCTGAAATAGCCTCTTAGACTACCCGCGTATAGGTAGGGCAAAATAAAAATAAAGGCTCGATAATCCTCAATGCTGAACGTCGTGACCTTTTTGAATAGCTTTCTCATGGACTATCGTCCCACCTGAGTCTATCCTCGGCTACGTGGATATCAATCATCGTGAACTAAAATGCCTCTCTTTCTGACAATGTGTCCAAATGATTTGAAACTCCTTTTTCATAACACAGCTATTAAATTGGAAACTATTGGCTCTATAGATCAAACAGTGTTTTTAATTTAGAAGTTCAAATTTGTAGTTCAATCCTATTAGCCTATCACAGTGCGTGATGCATACAATTGTTTAACACAATACAACAATTTAATAATGAAACTAGAGCAAAAAATTTATATCATACCATCTAACATGTTGCTCCAATATTTTTGAAACTCCATTATTTGAGTTTAACTAAGTTTAACAATATTTAGGAGAAACGAGTGAGTATTTGTTACTCGAGTAATATTCTAAAGATTTTCTACCATTATTTGTTTATTTAATTATGCTATAATATTAAACAAGAGAACATTGGTATTTAATTTTTCAGTTCGATTTGAACAATTGTCATTTTCGGGAAACACTGAGTGAGAAGACAAAATTATTCATCTTAAAGAATTATTCATCTTTATATTAATACGTGAAGCAAAAACTTTGTATCCCTTTTTACGAAAATTGCGCGGACGGAGGAGTATGAAATTTTCCACACTTATAGAGAATATAGCGAAGAAGTGCACAACGCTAATTTTTTTTTTTAAATAATGCATGAAACATACATTAAATCAATAAAGAAAATATTACACACACTACATACCATGTATTTGACGCACACACGCATGCATACTATTTATTGTCAAACTTTTGTTCTTGACGTCTGTTGTCAAATTGAGAATAGATTAAATAAATTAAATAGTTTGTCTTTGTTAATATTTTTTATAGTGTAGTCTTGGCGAAATTTGTGATTATAGTGTGAGTATAAAATACAATCATAGTAGTGTACAAACTTACAATTCCAATTAATTATAGTCAAATTTCGACTACTACGGAATCTCTAGTCTTAATAATATTACGATGTTTTTATTCATTAAACTCACATATGTATACTAAAGTCAGCTTAACCTTAGCAAGAATACATTGATATTTTCTATACATTTTCATTGTTTACGATGAAACTCTGAAGATCTTGTTCACGGTGAGAAATATTACGACAATATTAATTACCTGCTTGGGACAGCAGTGTATTTTTTATTTATTAAAGCTACATACTAATTTTCATTTTCAATAAAAAATGTGTTCTAAAATTAACACACATTTAAAATAAAAAAACATTCGCTACGTAACACATTCACAAGTTAGAATTCACGCATTCATTACTAAAAATTAGTAAATGCATATTCGACCCGTGTGCTCTATGTTCTATACTATATTAATTCCATTCCATAGATACACAAAACTAATTCAAAAATACGATTCCTTCTATAAAACACCCTAACAAATCAAATAAATAGCTACTATATCATCTTTATATACTCATACATCACACTCATAAATATTCAGATATTCAAACAGGACAATGATACTGGTCCTTATTGCTTTTGTGTAAAAACATCTGTTTATAGTTGACGCCTACGCGTTGAGTCGCCATAGACAACGGGACAATGAAATGAATTTTTATTGATTTTGTTTTTTTTATTACTTAGGTGTGTGGACGAGCTCACGGCCCACTTAGTGTCAAGGGGTTACCGGAGCCCATAGACATCTACAAAGTAAATGCCGCCCACCTTGAGATATGAGTTCTAACGTCTCAATATAGATACAAGGGCTGCCCCGCCCTTCAAACCGAAACGTATTACTGCTTCGCGGCAGAAATAGGCAGAGGGGTGGTGCCTACCCGTGCGGACTCACAAGAGGCCCTACCACCAGTAATTACGTAAATTATAATCTTGCGGGTTTGATTTTAATTACACGATGTTGTTCCTTCACCGTGGAAGTCAATCTCGAACATTTGTTAAGTAAGTATTTTATTAGAAAAATTGGTACTTAGCAGCGGAATCACAGAGCGAGCATTGGTGAATAATGGATATCGCTTCGAATCGCATCTCTCAGTGTGATACCGTCAACAAAAAACTCTTTCGATGTTCAGTTATAATAATAACAGAAATTTGAAATTGACAGATAGAACTGCAATTGTGTATTGCAATTGTGCATTTGAAATCTCTCATCGAGCTAAACAGACCTTAAAAAAGTTTGTTCAAGCAAAACTATGAAAGAGAAAATCAATTTAAACAACACAATAATACTACTAATCTGTTTTTAATTAAATTTGTTTTTCGTGATTTTATTTTCCTTACCATTTTGTAGTAGTTACAATAATAATATACAATATTATATAATATTTACATAGTTTAAATTCTAAAAAAAAAACACGTTTAAATATCAAAGGGAATTAAAAATTAATTTCATTTTTTTTTTTCATTCACGTGAATCTCACCATGCCAAACGAACCTACGAGAAGCAATGACATAAAAATTGTTTGGTAACAAAAAAATCTTATCCTTCTCTGTCAACCGTACCGCGACAAAGGGTATTCACCTAACTTGTAATACATTTCAATTTAACTTAAGCACTATCCCGAGTTATAACAGTTGAACCCTATTTACTGCGACATCCATAGACTGCAATTTCGTTTTCCTTACCTAGGTCAGTTCAAGTTACCTTGCCGCTGCCAATCTTGAGACGTGACCTTAAAGCCTCAATCACATCAAACGAATTGATTTCTTACCTAGACTCTATAAACTATATGTGGTGACTTCATTAATAAGTTCCCCGAACCGCCGAGAAAGAAATGCTTCTCATCGAACCCGTTGCTTGCGATGAAGGACTTGGCGAGTAAATTAACCCACAGACACAGCCCACTGAGTTTCTCGCTTCATCTCGAGTGCATTAGAATAACCACTTCTCAGTTAATTATATGAAGCGAACAAATCCCTACAAACCTTATTATTACTGTTGCCTGGAAGTGAGGTTGAGTCATTTAAATATAGGACCGCTTTTACGATAAAAATACAAATAAATAAATCCAAGTATATACTATACATAACGCCCTAATGTCAGACCACCACGAACTTAGTGTATATGGGGCCGGCTCTAAATACGGCCTACCATTGTGCTATCGTTATTTAGGAATACGGCTTTTATCCTATATAATTTGAATAAAATTTTATGTATTTAAAATGATTGGCATCGGCCCATTGTGGGATATCGTTTGGATAAATGATAATTTTCTGTATTCGTAAAACGATAGTAGCATTCAGAACTTTCATCTAGTTTCTTCAATCCATACTGTGTTTGGGAGGTAACGACAAAGGAAAAATCTTCCAGCGAACGAGTGAAATTGCTCGACGGACCGATGGTCCAAATGTTATTGTTCGAATCTTGTATCTGTGCAAGCTTATCTTGAAAATGTTATTAGCGAGATTCGGATTTCTGTCAAATGCCTGGTGTTCTATGATCGACTACCACATGTAGAATATGGTAAGTACAATTGCATAGGGCCCTAAAAAGAACCTTGGGCTCGCCATCTGCTCCCAGCATCTGCAGTAATGTCTGCATCTCGTTTGAGGTTCGGCCCTTGACCGAAAAAAAAGGTACGATAGCGTGCGTTTTAATAAAAAAAATTGGTAAATATGTTTCTAACTAGTCACGTACCTACTACAATATTAGATTTTCAAACGAATTTATTGTAGGTATGTGTGCTTTTGTATTTGCCATCGAAGTCAGTAGGCTATTTCATGCGCACTAAGCTGCTTACTGGTAACTAATTGGTATCAGAACCACAGCTAAGCTAATCGCAGTAACAAGTTTGAAAAAGGCAATTTATCTAGCCCAGCGAAACACTGCCGCGAGCTGTCGAATTTGAAGCTGTATCCTACATTGCAAAATGATCTTGGAAAACCAAGTCAAAATGAAAATGTTTTTTAACCTTTACCTTAAAAAAAGCATTACACACACTACCATGTATTTGACACAACACACACATAAAAATATACTCTTTGTTTACTGTCAATTGTGAAACTTTTGTTATTGTTTAAAGTCTGTGGTCGAATTGAGAATAGTTTAATATTGTTTGTCTTTAATATTATTTGTCTATAGTGCAGTTTTGGCGAACACTGTGATTATATTATCGAATTATAATCGTGTTTGACAATAGAACCATAATGATGTTTAAACTTATAATTTCAATGAATTATAGTCGAATTTCGACTACTGCGGGACCACTAGTTTTAATAAAGAAGATTTTGGATAAATGGATACCCCAAGGCTTGGTAGCAAGTAGTGTGTTAGTAAACAGGAGATGATGGAACTGTCTCTATGTTCAGAGTACTTATGTACCTGAAGTACAAAGTTTTTACCGTTGAATATTAATGAAGGAATAGTAAGAGCATAAGTTTTCTTTATTTTTAAAGATAGGCTGATTAAAACTGTAAAGCAAGTACAGGCAAGATGGCGTTGAAAAACAACCTGACAGTCACAATCACGATTTCATTTTCTAATCCGAACTAACTAGTCATCATTAATCTGATTATCCAAACGTTTAGAAAAAAAAAACATGAAGACAGGAATTATGAACGAGTTGAAAGAAGTTATCACAAGCACTGGTCTTAGACGTACATAGATGAAATAATTCTTAACGATTTCACACAATTACTGTGATTATTAAGTTCTTTAGCGCGACGGCCGGTTTCTTTATGCAAGGAACGAGGACGTGTTTTTTTTTTTTTGTTTCGATGTTTTATAGTGAAATTAATGAAATTTACGACTGATACAGAAAAAATAACGTTTGAAAATGAAAAAGGTTTCCTTTTCTTAAATATACGATCCAAGTTTTTTTGTTAGGGACTAAGTCCCTTCGCGTCATAGCTAAACGACGTAAGCTTACATGAGATTTTACGAGTCATAGACGTAATTAAAACTATTCAGACTTCAATCTCGTGCTTACTATGATAGTGATAAATTAATAAAATTAAAGTTATGCTAAAACGTAAAACAGTTTCAATAAAGCGTTATATAATTTAGATTTCCTTAAAGACGGAACACACTTATTTTTTATTGCACGTCAACGTACAAAGGTTCGATCTTGGGATTTGTACCTATTTTTGTAAAATATGCGAATCCAATATGCGAGCACGAATTGCTTCAAAGTTATAGGAAATATACGACCATACTGCTTTCTGTGGATACGCATTAAATAAAAACATTCCGTCGTCAAATAGACATAGCATAGAGTAATCTAAAAGTGTACAAATATAAATAGTATTAATAATATCGATCAATATCGATATTGCTATATGGTTTTATTTTCCTAAACAGACTTCATAAGACTGGAAATTTTGAGAAATAATTATTTTAATTAAATTTATTACTTTTACGTATAATAATAATAACAAAAAGAAGAAAAAATGCCACGATTAACTATCCGTAATTAGATGAAATAAATTATATTATAGTAAATTAAACATTAATACCATCACTAAGCCACTTTCTCAAATCTTCTCAATATATATATTTTTAACTGTTTTCTATTTTAAATTTCTGAGGAAAACTTTATAATTCTGACACTAATGGATTAAGTAGTTCGTATTCCAGTAAATCCAGAGGGCTATGTGTCAACATCGTATTAGTTACTGCAAGAGTGATGTATCTATATATTAATACGTGAAGCAAAAACTTTGTATCCCTTTTTACGAAAATTGCGCTGACGGAGGAGTATAAAATTTTCCACACTTATAGAGAATATAGAGAACAAGTGCACAATGCTAATATTTTTTGAAAATAATGCATAAAAGATACATTAAATCAATAAAGAAAACATTACACACACTACATACCATGTATTTGACGCACACACGCATGCATACTATTTATTGTCAAACTTTTGTTCTTGACGTCTGTTGTCAAATTGAGATTAAATATTGTTTGTCTTTGTTAATATTTTTCATATCGTAGTCTTGGTGAAATTTGTGATTATAGAAGTAAAAAATACAATTATAATAGTGTACAAACTTACAATTCCAATTAATTATAGTCGAATTTCGACTACTGCGGGACCTCTAGTTCTAGTCTAAAGGGCGAGACAGTCAGAATACACTTCAATGAAGACTCATGTTTCAACGTCTATAAACTCTGACAACCACATACATACATCCAGCCGCACTGTGAGCTCACCCGTTAGATAGAGTCCTTAAACAATAGAAAATACAACGCATAATTCCATCTCTCTTCTTCAACCCGTATCCACTTAATGCTGAGTGTAAGTCTCTAAGTCTCTTCACAGTTACTCCATCTCTATATATAAAAATGAATTGCTGTTCGTTAGTCTCGCTAAAACTCGAGAACGGCTGGACCAATTGGGCTAATTTTGGTCTTGAATTAATTGTGGAAGTCCAGGGAAGGTTTAAAAGTTTAGATAAATAAGAAAATGCTCGGAATTAAATAAAAATAACAAGTTTGTTTTTCCTTTAATGTGTCCCCCAAAAGTTTATGTATTTTATTTATCGATTGAGGCACTACGAAGTCTGCCGGGTCAGCTAGTTCAACAATATAATACAAGACGGTATATTGTCTTTGGCGTCCATTCCCTACCAGCTATTCTGACCAGTGTGCTTTGTTCAAGTTTTTAACGATCTCGATGACGTAAAAGTTAACTCAAATTTGTTTGGAGTTCGAACGTTTGCCTACGTTTGCCGCTAGGGGCGCTATTCCAACTGCATACAAATTTGAGTTAACTTTTACGCTGTCGAGAACGTTAAAAAACTCGCACTAAGCACACCGGTCGTCGGTCTGCCTCATATCTGCTCACGTTACGACCTCCGAGGTCTCCACTCCAGTACTTTTGTGCTCGACTGATTATCAGCGCGACGTAATATGCGGCTATATAGATCCATACTATACCAAAATGGCAAGACAATATACACGATCGAAGTCGTCGTGGCCTAAAGGATAAGACGTTCGGTGCATTCGTATGTTGCGATGCACCGGTGTTCGAATCTCGCTGGCGAGTACCAGTTTTTCTATTGAAATACGTGCTTAACAAATGTTCACGATCGACTTCCACGGTGAAGGAATAACATCGTGTAATAAAAATCAAACCGGCAAAATTATAATTTGCGTAATTATCTTGGTAGTAGGACATCTTGTGAGTCCGCACCAACACCCTGCCTTTTTCTGCCGTGAAGCAGTAATGCGTTTCGGTTTGAAGGGTGGAGCAGCCGCTGCAACTATACTGAGACCTTAGAACTCATATCTCAAGGTGGGTGGTGGCATTCACATTGTAAATGTCTATGGACTTCGGTAACCACTTAGCATCAGGTGAGCCGTGAGCTCATCCAGCCATCTAAGCAAAAAAAATGGTCATTATTTTCACACAGACGTCCACTGATGGACATAGGCCTCCCCCAAGCCTCGCCACAAAGATGAATCCTGCGTTGCCTGCATCCAGTGGATCCCCGCGAACCTCAATAGATCGTCGGTCCATCTTGTGGGAGGCCTACCCACGCTACGTCTTCCGGTACGCGCCACTCAAGAACTTTCCGGCCCCAACGGTCATCCGTTCTACGAGCAATGTGCCCTGCCCACTGCCACGTCAACGTCTCAATCCTTTAGACTTTCCTTTTGTTGTAGTTAAATAATCTATACTTAATATTATAAACTGTTCAAGTTTGTTTGTTTGAACGCGCTAATCTCAAGAACTACTGGTCCGATTTGAACAATTCTTTCAGTGTTAGATAGCCCATTTATCGAGGAAGGCTATAGGCTATATAACATCACGCTAAAACCAATAAATAATGTTTCAAAATCGGCGTTACTTTTACCCTTTGAGAGCTTCCGCTGCGTGCGCTGCAGAAACGGTTAAAGTTTCGCTAAAATAATGTATGACAGAATTGTTCCCCTTTAAAAGATCTATAAAAAAGGCCCCAACAGCACATGTCTATATGTTAAGGTGGCTCAGTATAACGTTTTTTATGCTAATCAAATTTGTTCCACGCGGAACTATTCCACGCGGACGAAGTCGCGGGCAAAAGCTAGTAATATAATAAATAATAACATCTGCCCACAGCAATGATGCTGAATGACAAGAGCTCTGACAAAAGTGATACGACAAAGGAAAAGTTACTTATTTTGGCCCCTTTGGACGTCAGCCGCGTCTAAAGAGCGCCTGGCAATTCTCGAAATCGCTCCAAAAAACTATTCACCTCGGATATTCTACATCAGGCAACACCAATCGAATGAATAAAAAGATGACAGCATTAATTGCTTGAATAGTTACGAGGCAATGTTGGTTGCAACACGTTTTTACACGTATCGATCGAGTATCCTGTAATTGCTGACCCATCCGTGTTTACCAATACGTACTAGCACTTAACATGTTATCTTGGATCTAATAGGATTTTTTACGAGTACATTCGCTGAGAACATTTAAAGCCGCGTTTATATGACAAACTTTACGGTTTTAATACTACATATTTTTGCGTACTCTAGAATAGAAAAAAAAAATGTTTTCTGTATTCGAATTTAAATGTTCGCTCGGATATTCTGAGTCGGAAACTTCGATTCTCTCTACACCGGTATTCTTGTTGGGAGTGTTCGGTTATTATTATTTTATTTGGTATAGAAGTTTCGATTAGATTATCGAAGAGATAGTTTCGGGCTTCGAAGGGACGACCTAAATGCTCGTCTAGTGCTAAGCTGTTAACGAAGTATGAGAATTTAAATGAGTCAATTTTATTGTACACAGACTATCTCACATTTCCAATCGGAACTATTTAATGTTTTCCGGCAGAAATACCATCACTAAAATGCGTTTTAGAAAATTTGTCCCAACAACTTCAATGAAGGGAGCTCACTCCATACATTCATTTTTTTTTTTTTTCCTACCTAAGCTGATAGCCTTGAGAGGCTATGTCAGCGTAACCCTAACTTTAGTAGGTGAGCTCACGGGGCTCAACCTGACGATGTTGCTAACACGAACCCTAGCAAGAGCCGTGCTTCGCAGAATCTACCACCGGATCGGAAACGCGACCCACTGAGAAGATCCGGCGAGAAACTCAGTGGGTTGTGTCTGAGAGTTAATTTACTCGTCGAGCCCTTCGTCGCAAGCGACGGGTTCGACGAGAACGGTGACCGGTGCTTGAAGTACCTAAAAGCACCGTTAGTGGATCGGGAGGATCCGAGATGACGTGTTTTGGGCGACGTCGACTGCTTTCCATTCTGTCCGCAGGATCGGGAATGTAGTTACCGGCGGCCACGATGAGAGGGTTCTCGTGTCGTGCCGCTTTATCGAAGTGGCGCATGGACGCCGACTGCAGATACTTACTGATGGACTCTAAGTCCAGGTCGTCATGGAGGTCGACATTCCTGACGAACCACGGGGCTCCGACGGCTATCCTGCAAAAACAGGATTGAATGACTTGGAATGATTTTAAGTGTATGCGGGCCGCGTGAGCGAACACTACACTTGCATAGGTCATGACGGGGCGTATGCAAGTTTTGTAGAGTGTCACCTTATTTCTAAGGGACATTTTACTTCGCCTACATATCATCGGGTAGAGACGTCCTAGAATGAAGGCGGCACGGTCGCGTACCGTCTTAATGTGGGGGCGGAATGTCATCCTACTGTCGAGGGTGACGCCTAAGTATTTGACCTTCGGGGCCCACGGTATGGGCTGGTCGAACATCGTGATCGGGCGAACGGCGGGGGCGGGGGTATTGACGCGCCTAGTCGGGAGGGGGATGCTCAGCGTGGTGTTCGGAGGGCGACCCCTTTTGAAGAGCACCGCTGTGCTTTTCGTGGGGTTGATGTCGATGCGCCACTTCCGGAACCACTGTCCCATGGTGGTAGCTGCGGTCTGAAGTCGTCGATGAAGCAACGCCTTCTTCCTACACGAGTAGTAGATGGCGGTGTCATCGGCGAAGAGCGCCAGATGGGTCTCCGGAGACCGGGGTATATCATTGATATACAAACTAAATAGTAACGGGGAGAGGGCGGAGCCTTGCGGGACTCCGGCTGTGACGTGACGGGGTCGGGAACGCGTTCCCTCGACTCGATATCGGAACGAACGGTTCGACAAGTAGTCTCGTATGATGAGCACGAGTCTGTCTGGCACTCCCATGTTATACAGTTTGTATATCAAACCGTTGTGCCAGACTTTGTCGAACGCCTTCGCTATATCGAAGAAGAGGGCTCCTGTCGGAATGGGTTTCCGCCTGTTCAGCCCTAGTAATATGTGCTCCGTGAGGCGGTGCACTTGATGGACGCACGAGTGTCTGGCGCAGAATCCAAACTGCTCGTCTATAAGAATTTTATTCGCGGATACGAAGTCCCAGAGGCGTTTACGAAGGAGCCGTTCGTATAGTTTGCCTATCGCCGGGAGGAGACTGATGGGGCGGTAACTCGCGGTTTCGTTCTTCGGTTTGCCCGGCTTGTGTATGCCGATAACGTCCGCTTCTTTCCACGCCGCGGGAAAGATGCAGTTCGTCATAGCAGCATTTAATATGATGGCCAACATCGTTATCAGTTGGGCTGGTAACAGTTTAAGCGCGCGGTTGCGGATGCCGTCGGAGCCGGGAGCTTTCCGTGGTTGTAGGCTATCGATCGCCTCCTTGACCTCGGAAGTGGTAATGGGGGGTAACGCGTCCGAGGGCGGCAGGGAAGCTCTGCGCTCGACCTCCCTGTCGACGAACTCGGTGTGTTCGGGGTCCGCGTGTTGAGTGCTGGTGGTGCACTGCTCTTGCAGTGCATCGGCCAGCAACTCTGCCTTGTCATCGTCATCGTAAGCCGGTGATTGGCCTGAGGGGCGTACGAGAGGCGGCATAGTGGCTATAGTTTCGGACTTGAGGGTCCTAGCTAGTTGCCAGTATGCTTGGTGAGTGGGCGCGAGCTCTTCTAAATAACTATCCCAGTTTTCGTTTCGGGCGTCGCTCAAGCGGGATTTGACCTCCCGCTGTAAGCGACGCATCCGAGTCCGGTTTGAGTCCGTGGGATATCGATCGTAGGCCCGGATTGCCGCGTTTCTAACTCTTACGAGGTCCCTAAGATCGGGGGAAAGTCTGATGCGGTGGAAGCAGTCCTCCACATCGACTTGCTTAGAAGATCTTATGATCGCCGTCGAGACGTGATCAGTGAAGATGTTTATGGATTCGACGGTATCCTCGGGGGATGGAGTTGAATCCGGGCCGCAAGGGAGGATTGGTGGAGCGGTGTCAGCTAAGCACGTGCCCAGCTTCTTCCAATCCACCATGGTCCTCGTATCTGGTTCGCGGTTGGCTGGGCGACCGAGCTGCATGACGACATACATTCAGGGCTTATTATTAATACTTTAAAACAATTGAGGCTCCGACCGAGTCTCAAGATAGGACAATGAACTCCAGTTTGCTTAGTGCGAGTTTTTTAACTTTTCGAACGCGTACCATTTAACTCAAATTTGTATGGAGTTGGAACAGGTTCTCCCGTGTGCCGCTAGGGGCGCTGTTCCAACTCCATACAAATTTGAGTTAGCCTTTACGCACTCGAGAAGTTAAAAAACTCGCACTAAGCACACAGATGAGCCTCAAATCGTATGTCGTAAAAAGAAACAAGTAAACATCCTAGTTCGTGCAATCACACAATCTTTCTTATCATCAATTTGTCATGTAATTAGTTAAATCGCGCTACGTAAATGATCTTAGACACGCAACCTCGTAATCTGTATGCATATCATTTCATATTAATGCTATTTGAATACGGTGCTCTGTTCGTTGAAATTCACTTCTTATTTGTGTTAATACTACTACGGGTTAGGGCTCATGATTAAATAATGAATTCTGTTTTACTAAGAGCCACAAAGTTCGAGGGCAATAAAAATCACAAAAGTGCTCATATAACTAATACATATCTTATATTATTTTTCTCCTTGAATTACTTTTCTCGCTTACACGTCCTTACGGATCCATAAGATCCAATAAATAACCTTTGCATTAGACGCCTTCACCTCTAACACTAGGAGCAGGCTTAGGGACTCCGGTAACCGTACTCGTCGAACTCAACAAAGAGGTCGACATGTAACCTAACTCATGCATCAGCTCGCTGAGTTTCTGGCCGGATATCCTCAGCGGGTCGCGATTCCGATCCGGTAGTAGATTCATTCGCGAAGCAGTTGCTCTTGAGTTGTTAGGTCTCCTTCGGAGGCGCTCGGGCAACTATTAGCAAATCCCATCCCTACCTGGCTGAGCCTTTACTCGCCCACCTGTCCTGGTGAAGCTAGAAAGGCCACCGGGCCACCAGTAATCCCTCAATCATAAAAAAAACCAAGCATCTTCGATCAATTAATCCACGAATAAGACGATCGTCCAACATCAAATCTTACGAAACTATTTGGTTGATGTCGTACAGGCAACAGATTCTTCATAAGTAGACGCTCACGACATGTCAGATCAGAACGCACTAGTAGTCCATTGTTTGGGCGATTAAAAATATAAAATAAAAAAAGAAAACAATGGATACTAAATTTTAAAGTAGCACGGTATTGTATCGTGAAACTTTCTAAGTTGTAACGCGTTTTAATATCTGGATTTTCGGATTAATTCCATTTCTTTTTTGATTAGTTGAAGGGCGTATCGTGAGCTGTATTGTCGTCGAACCCGTCGCTTACGACGAAGGAATCGGCGAGTAAACTAACACATAAACGCAGTCCACTGAGTTTCTCGTCGGATCTTTTCAGTGGGTCACGTTTCCGATCCGGTGGTAGATTTTGCGAAGCACTGCTCTTGCTAAGGCTAGTGTTAGCAACGCCTCCTGGTTTGAAGCCCGAGAGCTCGCCTACACGCTAGGGTTACGCTGACATAGTCTCTCAAGGCTATCAGATTAGGTAGGAAAAAACGGTGAGCTGTACGGGTAGGTTCTGATAGGTATTCATACCGCGGAGCAGTAATGCGTTCTCTTTTGAAGAAGCCATAATAAAATACAGTAGTAGCAGTGCAATAGTTAGAGCCGTGACTGTTACGCCGAGGGTGATCATGGGTTCGATTTCCACATTTTTTTATTTTATTGCCCTTGTAGACAGACGAGTATATGGCCCACCTGATGGTGAGTGGTTACCGTCGCCCATAGACTTCAGCAATGCCAGGGGCAGAGTCGTAATTTGTCGAGATCGTAATTTGTGTAATTACCATAATGTTTTTTTGGGTCTATAGAAAGATGATATTTGACAAAAATATAAATCGCATTAATAAAATTATCAAAATTATCGCATTAATATAATTAAAGTTAAATCAATAAGTACAATTAGAGGTTGATTCAAATTTTGTTTTTATTGCTTAAATGGATGGACGAGCTCTCGGCCCAATTTATTTTAAATGGTTACCGGAGCCCATGGACATCTACAGCGAAAATGTCGCCACCGGTGACGGTAATTACGGTTGGATTTATCGGCGAGCACTAGTTTGGATATACTCTTTAAGCAATCGTGTATTTCAATGAAGACCCTAATGGTATTTTATTAACACCGGATATTTTGTTCCAGGTCCCACTTACCCACTCACTTACCTGCTCACGTACAACGCATAAAGAAGAAATAATACTGACAAACGTAAGTGATCTTGAGTTTGTTAGATATACTCTAACTACAAAATTAAATCTTAAAAATATGTAGTATAAGGATTAATTTTAATTAAAATAAGAATAACTATACGTACATAACACAAAATAAAGTGTCGATAATGGTATTTTTTCCAAAACGTATTGGAAAATACAAACACATATTATTTTACTGGTGGTAGGACCTCTTGTGAGTCCACACAGGTAGGTACCACTACGCTGCCTATTTCTGCCATGAAGCAGTAATGCGTTTCGGTTTGAAGGGCGGGGAAGCCATTGTAACTACATATACGGAGACCTTAGAACTCATATCTCAAGGTGGGTGGCGGCATTTACGTTGTAAATGTAAATGGGCTCCGATAACTACTTAACACCAGGTGGGCTGTGAGCTCGTACACCCATCTAAGCAATAAAAAAAATTACAACATAAACGTATTGTAAGTCTAAGCGGGTCGGTAACGCTCCTACTTAGTTTGATACCAATTATTTGAACACTGATTTTTTGTCCAAAAATTAGTGACGGATTGATGCGATCATACAGAGGTTTGAAAGGCTATTCGGTTTAAGCGACATTTCACTTAATACGCTTTATTTATATTTGGTATTAAAGGTTCGTTTTATTTGGTATTATTATCAACAATACGATGTCTTTAATTGAATTTCAATTAAATTTACCACATTTAAATAGCTGAGGTTTTTTTTTTGTTATTATATTTATTCTAAATTTTCTTGTAAAGTTAAAAAAAAATCGCTTCAGCCAAATAGGTTTTCACCCCTCGATATCTACATATTTTGACAATTGTTCAAAATTAGGACAGAAGCGATTTTTCCATCGACACAAGAGAAAACACAACGAAAATCAAATAAAAGCTGGACCGTTCCGTCATCGAACCGCCGCCATTTGCCAGTCGTGTTTGTTTTGCACGAAACCGCGTATAATTCACAATCAGATACGGGTCCAACTAGAGCACTCCCCGACGCGTAGACTCTCAAATATATTAAGTGTATAATCTATGGCGTAGACTAAACAAGTCGCCAAACCATCACGGGCATTAGATCTGATACGCCATTCTCGTGGCCATGACAACGGTGGCGCGGCTCCTTTGACTCACACGCGCCGTAACTGTGAATAATGGGACTTAAAACGACCGAAATTGGCTACCCTTGTACGGCGCTTAAGCGACATTTACACCAACACAGATTAAAAAAAAAAAAAAATTATGACCAGTATGCTTAGTGCGAGTTTTTTAACGTTCTCGATAACGTAAAAGTTAACCCAATTTTGCATGCAGTTGGAACAGCGCCCCTAACGGCAAACGTAGGCAAACGATCCCATTCCATACAAATATGAGCTAACTTTTACGCTATCGAGAACGTTAAAAAACTCACGCTAAGCACACTGTACGTAAACTGGGTGTCGTTCATTGAAGTATACAACAAGCAAAGGTTTGTTGTGAAAATAATTGAATTTGTACAATAAGCTGACTGTAAAAACCTGGCCATCTTAGCGCCCAATATGTTTCATTCGTTCAACATGCTTAGAAGTGGAACCGTATGGCTAGTCTAGTAGGAACATCATTATGTCAGCCACTAAACTCATCAAGAAAAATAGCTGCGATAAAAATAATTCGATAATACAGTTGACACCTAAACCCAAAATGGCGGCCTTGTTGTAATATCTTTCTTCTCCATCGCTCCCTCATTGCTGAGGATCGTGACTCCGTTTCAGCTTGTCGACTGCCAGCCTCCATCGGTTCCGGTCAGTTGCCTGGTGGAGTGCAGCGCTAAGTGGTCCGCTGGTTTGCTCGGAGATCTGGTCGGACCAACGTTTGGGGCTCCGGCCTCTAGGACGATTTCCTTCTACTTTTCCAGTGACCATCAGACGTTCCAAGTTGTCTACATCTCTTGTAATATCAATAGGCTCCAATTACAACTAAATACCACGTGAAAACCATAAAATAGCTACAACAAGAAAATCCTCATTACTGTTAGGCCGTTATTCGACTAAACAAAAATCCATCTCACGACGTATCGGCTCCTAAACGTAATAAATAACCGTTCGCGGAGTTAAATCGCGAGCGTGTCGACAGCCGTACAATCCGCTATGGAAGACAAATGCCCAAGATAGTAAAATGATATCAGTCCCGAAGTGCGATTTAGAACGGAATGAGTGCGCGAAAATTTAGAGCTGAGACTCTGGACTTGTTCGACATTCCTTAGGAATTCGGCTGCGTAGGCAATTTGATTCAAACTCCTTTGTAATAAACAAATTAAAAAGGTTGGCATTGGTTGTCAAGTCACAAAAAAGGCTTTTTTGGCGGGAACATAAGGAACGAAGCTGTGTGTGTTAGCTTGTTTTATTTCGTTAATTTAGTGTCTTTTCAGGTTTAATGTTGGCTTAGTAAGTACTTAAAAAATGAAGGTGCACAAGTGCGGGAAATTGAAACATATCACACGAAGTGGCTTCTTCGAAAACGCACCCTGAAATCTCAGTGAATTCCCACTATTTTACTGAAACATTCCTTCATCTCATCTCTTTTTTTTTCATCCGTTTATCTCAGTAAGTTTATCTCAAATACAAAGATTACCATTAAAAAAATCTTATGCTTCTTCATTTTTTATACAACAGAATATCTAAATATGTATTTAATGATTGATTATTTTATTTAAAAACATTCGACAATTGTCACAATAACACAATAAAAGGCCGATTGACACAATGAAAAAAAGAGAAAATTACAAACGTATTGTACCTAATATTCTTCAAATTTTAGAACGCAATCAACATCAATCGTCATACTCGTAATATTAATATGCTATATCTACTATAATATCTACTATGCTATTTAAACTATACTAATATATAACTAATGAACAGATGCCCTTCTTTCGATTTAATAAATACTTGGATAAATAATAAATCTCAAAGAAGGCGGCAACATGCACGCGATCTATACTTCTTCAGTATCTGCATTAGATAAACCCCAGAAAAAGCCCTTTAAAACCGCAACAAATTCAGAGTGTGCCCTTTCTGATTGAGAAACTCATCTATATATCTCTTTTTTTTTATTGCTTAGTTGAGTGGACGAGCTCACAAGCCACCTGCTGTTAAGTGCTTACTGGAGCCCATAGACATCTACGACGTAAATGCGCCACCCACCTTGAGATATAAGTTCTAAGGTCTCAAGTATAGTTACAACGGCTGCCCCACCCTTCTCATATTTATAATAAACTAGAGGTCCCGCAGTAGTCGAAATTCGACTATAATTAATTGGAATATATTGATTGTATTTTATACTTCTATAATCACAAATTTCGCAAAGGCTAACACTATAAAAAAATATTAATAAAGACAAACAATATTGTATTCTCAATTTGACCACAGACGTCAAGAACAAAAGTTTGACAATAAATAGTATGCATGCGTGTGTGCGTCAAATACGTGGTATGTAGTGTGTGTAATGTTTTCTTTATTGATTTAATGTACATATATTTTATGCATTATTTAAAAAAAGTATTAGCATTGTGCACTTCTTCTCTATATTCTTTATAAGTGTGGAAAATTTCATACTCCTCCGTCCGCGCAATTTTCGTAAAAAGTGATTCAAAGTTTTTGCTTCACGTACTAATATATAGATAATAACTATATGCAAAGAATAACTAAATAAGTTTTAGTTTTGTAAATTCTGTATCGATCCGTTGTATTTGCGAATAATTAGCTACCACTATCTGCGATCTTTATTTGCCAATCGATAAAGCACGGACAATAATAAATGTCGTTAACACGATACAACTTGTTTGTACACATTGTTTGAGTTTCGTTTTCTTTATTGATTCAATTAAGTAGTTTTACAGTTATCACAGACACTAGTCACGCCAAGAACATAATCGTTCAGGTATTTACCAACCAAATTCCCTTTAAAAAGACACTTCACCGCCTTTAGTCAGTAATTTTTTAAGTTAATCTATCTTCTATCTATATATATATATATATTGCTGTTCGTTAGTCTCGCTAAAACTCGAGAACGGCTGGACCGATTTGGCTAATTTTGGTCTTGAATTATTTGTGAAGTCCAGAGAAGGTTTAAAAGGTAGATAAATATGAAAATACTCGGAATTAAATAAAAATAACAATTTTGTTTTTACTTTGATGTGTCCCCCATCGGACGGATTCCTTTTGTTTGTTTTAAGTTTATTTTATACAAAAGTTTAGGTATTTCATTTATCGATTGAGGCACTACGAAGTCTGCCAGGTCAGCTAGTTTTTTAATATATTCTTTTGAATACTGTATAAACTATTATATGTATGTCTGTATGTATATATGAGTATGTATTGGTGTATATCTGTCTATATATTAACACTTATATGTGCTTTGTGTATGTATTTGTAATCTAACATAAACTTCATTGCACCTACCACTATTTTCTCTGCACTACCTTTGGTTGAATGGTAGAGAATGCCTTAGGCGTTAAGTTCGCCAATGTAAATTTTTGATAAAGTTAAAATAAAAGTTAAATAAATAAATAAATGGTCAAGTAAACAATAGTGTTTGTCGGTCTGGATTTGACCAACTACTCAAGGACGAAGCAAAAGCAATTCAGTCTAGTACGTTTTCCGTAATCAGCTAAATATAAAACCTATAAAATTTACAAAGGCAATCAATTTAAGGTACCTACTTTGCATTTAGAAGCGGAACGCTGAAAAATTTATGCTCGCCGCAGTGTGGGCAGTTCCGGGTGTAGTTAAGATCGTGGGGATGTCACATTAATCACGATTTAAGCTCAGCTGGCTGTAGGCAGTGCGCATCAGCGACTCTAATCGTGAGGCCATTAGATTAGCGTTTTATCAACACTCTTACTACGTTGTGGTAGGACCTGGTGTGAATCCCCGCGTGTAGGACCACCACCCCGCCTATTTCTGCCGTGAAGCAGTAATGCGTTTCGGTTTGAAGGGTGGGGCAGCCGTTGTAACTATACTGAGACCTTAGAACTTATATCTCAAGGTGGGTGGCGCGTTTACGTTGTAGATGTCTATGGGTTCCAGTAATACCACTTAATACCAGAGCTCGTCCACCCATCTAAGCAATAAAAGAAAATAAAAAAAGATGTGGCAATCGAAAATATATTGGATGAAATAGATTGACAACATAAACGGATAACAAAGTTGATATCTGTTTGCAAACAAATAAAACATCCGTCCGTATTAGCGAAAGGTCGGTTGAAATTATTGCTCTACATCTAATCCTCCTTTAAGACAACCTGAGTCTCGAGCCTATCTTAAATACTAACGTTATGGGAGGGTGCCGCTACCCACTACCACTTACTAACACATAGAAATCCGACATTTCGGCTTAGTAGTACAGCATTTTGCGATTGCAAACTCAAACTTATGTCGCTAGATGTGGCTGCAATATTCCTTTTTTTTCACCTATTCTAGTAACCTCGAAGGGCTATGCTAGATTCTCCGGGTGAGTAGATGAGCTCAAGGGGCTCAATCCTGACGACTTTGCTAACACTAGCCTTATCAATAGCAGTGCTTCGCAGAATCTACTACCGGATCGGAAACGTGACCCACTGAGAAGATCCGGCGAGAAACTTAGTGGGCTATGTCTGTTGGTCGGTTGGTGCTTGAAGTACCTAAAAGCACCGTTAGCGGATCGAGAGGATCCGAAATGACGCGGATTCCTATAATGCTGTCCATACCTATTTTACCTTATCTAAGCTCAGAAATATAAAGAAACGAAAACTGGAATAGTCTCCTTAATGGCCACACAGTGAATTCAGAACAAGTCTGTCAAATGGGCGGCTGTATCAATCATTATGTTGATATGTATCGGTCACACTAGACTCGCTTCGACTCGGCTTTGGGGTGTATTAATGCGTGTTCGAGCACAAGCCACACGTGTACACCATTAATTGAATATCGAAACGCAATTTTAATGTTTAATTTTTGTATAGAAATGTATAGACATGGTCGTAGTGCAGTCCCGTACAGGAGTGGAAAAGAAATGTTTTTTTAATATTTATATCTTAGATGGTTGGACGAGCTCACGGCCTACCTGGTGTTAAGTGGTATCCGGAGCCCATAGACAACGTAAATGCCGCCACCCACCTCGAGACATGAGTTGTAAGGTCTCAGTATAGTTACAACGGCTGCCCCACCCTTCAAACCGAAACGCATTACTGCTTCACGGCAGAATCAAGTGGGATGGTAGTACCTACCCGTGCGGACTAACAAGACGTCCTACCACCAGTATTTTGGACTGAGATGACCGAGGAATGGTTTTAAGACGCTGGTTGATTTTCGGAGTAACCTATAAAATCATTAGCCACCTCTGTACTGAAACTGTGAATAGGTTCTTAGTTATTTTTGATTTCGATATTGAATGAAAATATTGCTTTTTGGAGGTTAGGTAACTATTTTAAAATTAATTTCATTTAAAGCCCAATTTGATAGCCAATAAAACAGAGCGTTGACAAAAAGACGTGATATTCAAATTTACTAAAACAATAAAACTTTAATCTGAAATATTTCTATATTATTTAGTAAAATGTACGTGACATTTCTATTTTTACTAAATATTGAGTTAATGGATCAAACTTTAATACTATATCTATATATTAATACGTGAAGCAAAAACTTTGTACCTCTTTTTACAAAAATCGCGTGGTTGGAGGAGGTATCAAATTTCCCACACTTATAGAGAATATAGAAAAGGCGTGTAGAACTTATATCTCAAGGTAGGTGGTGGCATTTAAGTTGTAGAGATCTATGGGCTCCGGTAACCGCTTAGCACCTGGTGAGCCGTGAGCCTTACCACTTAAGCAATAAAAAAGGCGGCATTTACTTTGTTAATGTAACCACTTAACCACCCATATAAGCCATTTTTTTTTATTACGCATCACTTAATAACGGTAATAACAAGGCATAAGTAACATTTGCTATTATTAAACGAAGTGCATTTCAAAACATTCTAATCTAAATACGATTGAATGTAACTCTGTTAGCAACAAATCTGAATGCTTAACTTAACTTCAATTGATCCGTGTACGGGCATCAGCGCAAATTTATAACCGTTTGTTATCTAACCTCGGTTAAGTTCACCCGGTTAACGTTTCAATGGTAACCGTTCGCTTATAAGTACTCGTAAACGGACCTACGACATTTATGTACTTGAAGTTATTGCTTGTAAATGAATACTTAAGTTTCTTAAGCGAAACATGAAAATGTTTTAAAGGCTTATTTCACTATCTGTTCAAAGGTAAAAAAGCCCGTTAATATCACAGATGAAAACATACATATCGACGCTTGAAAGGCAAACGTGACTAAGCGACAATAACTGCTTTGTACATAAATGATAGGCAATAACCATATTCGATGCGCAAAAAATATATATTTCTAGGTCTATTAAAATAATTTCAATCCTACAGCTAGATTCGTTAAAATAGAGTTTATTTCAGGTATTTCAACTTTAAATTAGTCTACTGTAAAGTTCACGCATTGTCGCTTAGTCACGTTTGCCTTTCAAGCGTCGATGTGTACACGTGTATGGTTTTGAATGTGTTAACAAAAAGTGTACACCCTTAATTTACTCTAAGAGCAACGGGAAATTATACAACCCAATTAAAAAAATCTTAATATTGGTTCCACCAATCAAAAACTCCTGAATACTGATGAATGAGCATCTAAAAAGCAAATGGTAGATGCCACAAGCGAACACATAAAATAACCGAACAAAAACTATTAATTAGACTTGATTAAATTATAATATTTTAGTCAGTTAAATAATATTTTTCGCTATTACTCTAAAAGTTTCATTCAAACACCTGATTTCGAAGATAAATTATTAAAATCAAACTTTAAAAAAAACTCTGAGATCCTACTTTTTGATACGCGGAAAAAATGCCGTTAAACTTAACGAGGCTTTGCAAGCTCAAACCTGCGCTGAGATCGTTTGATAAGCTCGCACGAAGCCTCATAGGAAAACGGTTTTTGTAACATATCTACAATATAATAAGCCAGGAATTAAAATCCCGACATGATGTTTGTTACGATTGAAGTAATATCGTTGATTGATGACGGATAAATATTTTTATGGCATCTAAAGCTGACGGATGGTCCGTATTATATTAGTTTGTAGAAGGATTTAAAGATATATTGGAGTGATGGAAACATAGAAATAGTTCCAAGACTCTGATACGTGACGCGTTGTGAATTACTGGTGTTTATTATTTGTTTTTACTGGTGCTAGGACCTCTTGTGAGTCCGCACGGGTAGGTACCACCGCCCCGCATATTTCTGCCGTGAAGCAGTAATGCGCTTCGGTTAGAAGGGTGGGGCAGCCGTTGTTACTATACTGAGACTTTAGAACTTATATCTCAAGGTGTGTGGCGCATTTACGTCGTAGATGTCTATGGGTTCCAGTAACCACTTAACACCTGGTGGGCTGTGAGCTCGTCCACACATCTAGGCAATAAAAAAAAGAATTATCTTTCCCCGAATCCTGACCACACAGGAATCAGTCACCGTCGTTGCCCTAGACACGTCCTTACGAATCCATCAGATCGAATAACCTTTGCATTAGTCGCCTTCCGCTCTAACAATAAGAGTAGAGACCCCGGTAACCGTACTCGTCGAACTCGGCAAAGAGTTCGACGTGCAACCTAACCTAAGCATCAGCCCGTTGAATTTCTCGCCGGATCTTCTCAGCGGTTCGCGATTCCGATCCGATAGTAGATTCATTCGCGAGTGGTTACTGGAGCCCATAGACAACTACAACGAAAATGCGCCACCCACCTTGAAATATAAGATCTAAGGTCTCAAGTATAGTTACAACGGCTGCCCCACCTTTCAAACCGAAACGCATTACTACTTCACGGCAGAAATAGGCCCGATGGTGGTACCTACCCGTGCGGACTCACAAGAGGTCCTACCACCAGTAAAAACAGTTGCTTTTGGTTTTCTGGCAATTATTTTTTCTAAGAATTACATAATCACTATAGCTCACTGCTTCAGAAAGTAAAAGAATCTAGAACATTAACATAAGGTCTGTATCGGACCCGTAGAAAACTGCGTATATGGCTAATACCGCTTAATGACTTGCCGATGGTTGATGATAGCCATTGGTGGGTAGTTAAGAAAAACACCAATCACTCTAAGAATGTTTAGTTGTTAATGATGCTGTTTTGCGCAAAAAGTGGCCATAAAAATATAGGAGCTTAGCTTTATCAACCGTCTGGTCGGCATGAAGCGGTTGTAGTACTACATGATATACAGTGGTGAATTTACACTGGGGGGAGGTCGGGGCATGTGCCCAGGGCGGCAATCTTTTAGGGCGGCAAAATTTTGAAAGTGATTTTTTTTGTTTTTTTTTTTTCTTATCAAGATTGCTCTTTGTACCTAATTAATGAATTCTATAATTAATAATTTTCTGTTTAATTGATAATTCAAGAAATTCAATTCAACCATTATTTGTGAATTATAATTTTGGCACTTTTGGTAAAATTATAATAATAATCAAAATGATTTAATCAATTTATTTCCTTTTAGTTTGAAAATAATAATCGATTTTTTTTATTTACCAGAATTAAAGAAATTTAATTTTTTTTTCATGTACTATGATGAGTGAGCCTTAGTGCCAAATTGTTAAAAAAAATACATATATTTATTTATGTTTTTGGAATATAGAAGAAGAAAATATATAAACTATAAGTTTAAGTGAAATTTCAGTATTGGGGCGGATTTTTTTTCCGGTGCCCAGAAGCGGCATTAAGTTTAAATCCGGCCCTGATGATATACCAGGCACCCATAAATGATAGCTGATAGCGGATTCAGATAATGTACTGCGAACGAACGACAATTAAGCTTAGCTTAGTGGACTGCGTTTTTTTTTTTGTAGCAATGGATTTGTAGCATGATACAAACGCTTACATTATAATGGAAACGCCCATCGAATGCTTCAATGTGGATTCTGGTATTCACGTGGAGACATCATGGCCTCCCACTTAACAAAAGGTATTCGTGAGTGTGTTGACCCAGGCATTTAATAATAAAATAATTAATAATAAATAATAATAAATAAATAAATAATAATTAAAAATGGGAGCACATTGTTTATTATACTGTTGTTGAGCTCACTGTAGCTACTAGACGTCAGTAATAAATAAATAGTATCCTTTGGGACTACAATACAGTCCACGGTAGCGCGGTCTCCGTCAATGTTCGTTCGGAGTTATCCGATTGCGCTGAACTAATTTTAAGTGAAATATATATGTTTTTTCTAATTGTCTCACAACGTACAGGAAAAATCTGTCGCGGATCATCTATATATATAAAAATGAAACCCGCTTTCCGTTGTCACGACATAACATGAAAACGGCTTGACCGATTTGGCTAATTTTGGTCTTGAATTATTTGTGGAAGTCCAGAGAAGGTTTAAAAGGTATAAAAATAAAAATTCTCGGAATTAAATAAAAATAACAATTTTGTTTTCCCTTTGACGTGTCCCCCGTCGGACGGATTCCTTTTGTTTGTTTTAAGTTTATTCTATATAAAAGTTTAGGTCTTTTATTTATCGATTGTGGCACTACGAAGTCTGCCGGGTCAGCTAGTTTCAAATATAAATTGATCTTAAGCAATCAATCAAATGTAATCAAAGCTTAGTTATATTTTTTTTTTTTTTGTTGCTAATGCACTGTCGATTGCACCTATAATTGAGGTGACATCTGCCATGAACTTCTGTCAATTTGTCAATGTTTTGTATTGATGATCACTTTGTTGGTGCAACTTAATAAATAAATAAATAATCAACTGGGAACAAATCACGCACGGCCATCGGGCCCCAAGGAATTCCTGTGTTGTGGCTACCAGAGACTGACATGCATACTTATATACACTTAAATGTATACATGTATAGACAATAATCACCTACACAAAGAGCAAGCGAACCTATTAGTCACATGAATGCTTGGCCGATGTGGGAATCGAATCCACAGCCCTCGGTGCAACAGTCAAGCGTGCTAACTAGTACACCGCCGAGTCAGACAGTCAGTAAAGTCAGGGTCACAGCCAAGACGCTGCTTACTGCTAAAGACTTTCCTCAAATTTGATTTTAAGAAGGACCCGTTATAGCGCTCAGAAAGCACTGCATAGGAAAGCTAATTCCAAAGTCGTATGATGTTTTACAGCGGCGACCATGAATATAAATGCAACAAACATCGGAAAGGATTGATAAAGTTTCAATAGCTAATTAAAACGATATTAACATGGTCAGGCGTAATTGTTTCGAAAGTAATTACGCTTTCTTCCGTCACAGGAGGTCGGTGGTACATATGAGTCGTCTATTATCAAAGGTGGCAATATGTGCATTTGGACAAAAAAAAATTATTGATATACAGATTTATTGATTTATTGATTTATTGATACAGATTGATTTGAATGTAATCGTCTCCTTCAAAGAATACGGTTCAAAACCTGCATTAAATAAAGGTTAATACTTAACCTGTTATTTATCTAAGATGTCGTTCAGAAGAGTTTTGTGACTGCCAATGGAATACAAAGTCAATAATTCGTTTTTCTGATTTACCAATAATTGTCCAAAACTCACATTGCCGGCTTTGATAATAGTCGACTCATATATCGTCTCAGTATATATGTATAGAGTTACATTACATGTTGTCGAAGAAAATTCGTAACATCTGTTGGATTATAATTCCGGCATCGCACATCACAGATAGGTACGACTGGATCGGGCGTCTTACGCAGTATATTTTATTATGAATGCTCATTTTCCCCCTGCACTAAATAGTACTTACATGCTTAAACATACATACTTAACTTGGAAACATTTCTGATTATCGAGTTTTCATAATTTAAGACAATTTGTTCATAAGAATATAATTATTAAAATATTGTACAATAACATTTTTTGTGTTAATTTCAATTCTTTGACTGGCAACACTAATTTACCTCCTGGTGCGCGCGTCGATTAACCGCCTATATCCGAACGTTAATAAACGCTAAGATGTGACGAGATCATCAATGAATCAATTCAGCTCGATCTTTAATATAATCGCCAGCTGTTTCGATCTCCCCGTAACTGATTTAAAAAGATAAGAACGTAATTATATCATAATACATTCTTACCACGATTTTTAATTTAGTCTACCCGTTATCAGGCGCTTGCAATAATTTTTTTTCTCCTGGCGGCTCAACCTCCTACGAGTGCGCCTAGGGGGCGCGCGGGGTATGTGGGACTTGACGATCTGCAGAAGTTGGGAGCAGACCCAAGGACTGCACTCTTGCACCTGACATCCGATCTCCGCCCGGGGTCAGAACCCGGTCAGAGTAACGGGGTTCCCACGGTCAACACTACAACCAGACACGCGACACCACCCCTATAACAACCGACGGATCGTCGAAGCGATAGTCGGCGACCAACCACGCAGGTCTTCGCGGTACGATACCCCGCTGGGTTAGAACCAGCCTGCCGGGACGCGATACACCGCCAACCGGGTTGCTCTTCCACAGTATGTTCGGCGACGACAGCGACGATGACAGTGCGAGCCGCATCGCAGGCCGCAGCCGCCGACGCGCCGTCCCATGCTCCTGGTGAGAGCGCGCTAGAGTGACACTCTAGCATGCGGCACAGCCTCAAAGGCGCTTGCAACAGCTTTAACCTCGGGAACTGTCTGAAACTAAAAATCGAAGTAAAAGCCCGTTAAATAATAATAGTATTACAAATGTTGATGAACAAGATTAGAAAAAAAATTCACGTGTCGTTTACGTAAAATAATCAAAGAACGAACTTTTACGAGTATAGCAGGCGTTATTAATTGCAGTTGAAGTACCTCGGCCTCATTTTGAACAGTCGTTGGGCCTACCGTGCTCACTTTAAGAACCTGGTTTCTCGTTTGTTGGGGGTGGCCGGCGCGCTAAGCCAGCTTCTTCCCAACGTCGGGGGGCCTGACCAGGTGACGCGCCGTCTCTATACAGGGGTGGTGCGATCAATGGCCTTATACGGGGCGCCCGTACGGGGCCAGTCACTGGCCGTGGGGGTAGCGAAGCTGCTGCAATGGCCGCAACGCACCATCGCGGTCAGGGTCATCCGTGGCTATCGCACCATCTCCTTCGAGGCGGCGTGTGTACTGGCTGGGACACCGCCTTGGGTCCTGGAGGCGGAGGTGCTCGCCGCTGACTATCAGTGGCGGGCTGACCTTCGTGCCCGGGGCGTGGCACGTCCCAGCCCCAGTGTGCTCAGAGCGCGGAGGGCCCAATCTCGGCGGTCCGTGCTGGAGTCATGGTCCAGGCGGCTGGTTGATCCTTCAGCTGATCGTAGGACCGTCGAGGCGATTCGCCCGGTCCTTGTGGATTGAGTGAATCATGACAGAGGACGCCTCACTTTCCGGCTCACGCAGGTGCTCACTGGGCATGGTTGCTTCGGTGAGTTCCTGCACCGGATCGGAGCCGAGCTGACGGCAAAGTGCCACTATTGTGGTTGCGACTTGGACACGGCGGAGCACACGCTCGTTGACTGCCCCGCATGGGAGGGGTGGTGCCGTGTCCTCGTCGCAAAAATAGGAAACGACTTGTCGTTGCCGAGTGTTGTGGCATCGATGCTCGGTGACGACGAGTCGTGGAAGGCGATGCTCGACTTCTGCAAGTGCACCATCTCGCAGAAGGAGGCAGCGGGGCGCGTGAGAGACGCACAAGCCCGCCGCCGTCGAGCGGTGGCCAGGGAGGTGGATCTCGTCCAAGCCTTGGCCCTCTAAGTGTTTCGGGTACCCTTCATATGTTGGTCTGGGTCCTGGCAAAGGGGTTCTAAGAAATGACGTGCAAGCTGCTCTGCACACGTTTTACGCAAGAGCATCCGGGTGATGGAAAGCCGGCTATCCCCGACCCACGCTGGTTCTGACCCAGCAGGGTATTTCGTAGGATAACTAACTCTAACCGACGCCATCTAGGCGGGCTTCGGACAGCCTGCCGACCGAGAGGCTGGTGGTCGTGGCGCCGACGACCGCCGGTCCGGCGTCCCGAGGGGGAGGGTGATGGGAGAGATATGCTCCGCACTAAACGCTTCACTCTCCCCCCTTTGCCTTTTCATGAGTTCTGTCTCATGAGAGGCTCAGACGTGGGTTGTTGAGCGACAGGAGGCTTTAGTCGGTTCGACTCCGACATACCCCGCCCGCTATCCCCAGTGGTGGGTGGGAGTCCGGCGATTTCCTCCTGACCAAAAAAAAGGCGTTCTTAATGGTTATGCCACGAATGCTTTCTAGGCACTTTTTTTTCTATGACTAAAGTAGTGCTTGCATGGACTTATAAAAATATATTAACACATTAAAATAACTATATACATATATATTATATTATATTTTGCACATAATTTAGGAATCATAAAATGCAACCGTGAAATAAAAAACAAATAAACTTAGAGAAAGAAGAAATTTCTATATTGATCAGTAAAATATTTCATTACATTGTTGCGAAATCGCATGTGTATTATAAACTAGTTTAATACAGTCTCGATACTCTGCAGAAACATCCATTCAAAGTATAATAAAGATTGTGATCTTACACGCAGACACGTGACATTTGACCTCGGTTTGGTGTTGCCAACAATAAATGAGCTCCCCACATTTAGGCGGTCAATATCATGGGACCCCACGCTGCGTTCACGACACTGAGTAACGCAATGCATACTAGAATTTACGTATATTAATTACTTACAATGACTTACATAAAGCAATAATGACTTAAAGTTATGCGTAAAGGTATCTCTTTCGCATACTTGAACCATTGTGGATTCAGTTTTTTTTTTTAGCTTTTTCATTACCGTTAACAGGCAACGGTATTTAAGTGCACAGGCATCACAACACACACCTCCAATTATTTTGATACGGGAGTCTAAGTCTACTAAAAAGTGTGCTTTATTCTGCTCAAATTGTATAGTGTCGTAAAATGTACTTATTTTAAGGGAGATATTTTCGCTAAAACAAAGGCAAAAAATGAGAGAGATTTTTTACGAACAAAAGTCTGGTTAGCCCACTAAAATAAATGAACACATAAAAATTTCATTTGAAACTATTTACCTGAGATTGTTCTATGAAAATATCACCATAATATCGGGTAGAATTCAAATGTGCATAAACCAGAATGCGATCATCGAAATGTACCTGTCATTTTACCACCTTACGCAGAACAATGCAAACCCCTACCGGTTTACGAACATAACGCGACGACGTGTGGGATGGTACTCCTATATTCCGTACTTGATGTAATAAATGTTTCTCAAAATAACCACAGTTCCGCGAGAAAATTTGTAGGTATTAAATTTTTTTTAGAATATATTAGAATAATATTAGAATAAATATTATTACTTATTTAAAAAAAAAAAAAAAGTTTGATAAAAAACAAAACAAAAAAACCCGCTGAGTTTGTTTCGCCGGTTCTTCTCAGACTGTGGCTCTTTTTGGAACAGATGGTAGAGTTAAAATTTTTTTTTATATTTTGACATTCAACAAGTATGTTAAGCTGAGATATAAGTTGAAATAAATTATTTTGAATTTGAATTTGAATAGATAGATTAAGCCTCTCTATTTGGACTCTAATTGATATCACAGATTCAACAACGGCGACATTTCCAATAATTTATTTTTCTTATAGAATCTTTCTGTGTCTTTCTATGAAGTAGACCTAAGAAGAAATGGATGGATTGCGTGAAAAACGATATGTGTAAGAGGGGAGTCAGCGAAAAAACGGTATATGATATAGGAGTATGGAAGGAGAAAATATGTTGCACCGACCTCAGGTGATTGGGAGAAGGGCAGGAGAATGATAATGAATCTTTCTATGTCTTTGCGATCAGTTGTTTGTCGTTTTCGTCACAACAATATTTTTGCTATCGATGTCGAAGTCATGTTCACATCAAGGAGATTTTAATAGTGCTCCACCGCTTCTGGCGAAACATCTTGCTTATGGACCTTTCGTCTGGTTCAAAGACTTTTTATAATTGATCTTTAAAACTTCTTAAGATCCATCCTTGCTACAGCGGTCCACATCTATACTATAACTATACTATACTATATCAGTACACCAAATCGAATTTCTAAATCTAAAACCAGCACATTCTTTGTCAAAAGGCTACCGCACTCACCGCAGGACTATCAAATGCGAAATTAAATCAGTACCTACCTAGAGCAACATTAAATATTTATGTCTAACATGATCTGGAGTTATGTTACGTCATCAATTTTATTATAACGCTATTGAATTGAATGGCGTATGACTATAATAAGTTTGCTCCGGTTTTTTCTTACAGCGCGCGTTCTGCAAGTGTTGACTTGTAAACGCAGCTGCGCGGATGTAGCTGGGATATCCATCATTTCATGATATATGAGGCGACCGCTACGCCTATCTCCTGTCAATAGCTTTTTCAAGTGAAAATAAATAGAAGCATCGCTAGAGGAAGACCTGACATTATTGTGATGGAAGTTTGAGGCTTTTTGCTGTGACTTTCGTCGCTGCAAGTTCTCGGTCGCACTTTCCTTACCGATCAGATGCTCTTTGTGGCTGTGGGCGATTTGATTCACGAGCTTGCTTAAGTCATATTCAGTATTCCTGTATTGCTAGTATCCGAGTATGGGCTTAGAGATGGATTAATAATTTTCCACAATGCGAATAAAGATTATTAAGTTAGGCTACTTTTTCAATACGCAAATTTTGATAACTGACTTCAAAATCACTATGCTTAGTGCGAGTTTTTTAACGTTCTCGATAGCGTAAAAGTTAACTCAAAGTTGGAACAGCCCCTCTAGCGGCAAACGTACGCAAGTGTTCCAACTCCATACAAATTTGAGTTAACTTTTACGCTATCGAGAGCATTAAAAAACTCGCACTCAACACACAGGAGGCTTCGATTTACTTTACGTTTCGCGTGTAGGGTGGAACAACTGTTATATCGATTCAATTGAAACTCCTGTAAATCGATTAAAAATGAGTACAATTATTTAGATTATGGTCCTTAAGTACATTTACTTAAAACGAAGTGTGTCATGTGGTCATAGCCTTTTTTTAATTATCTTTGTAGGCAGACGAGCATACGGTCCACCTGATGGTAAGTGGTCACCGTCGCTCATGGACGTCAGCAATGCCAGGGGCAGAGCCAGGCCGCTGCCTAAGCACAAAACGAAATTTACGCAACAACCAGCCCTAAGTAAGTGGCTCGCATATATGTTCGAATAAATACCCATAAAATTTCCCTAACAACATTATATCTGTGCTGTAGATTTTCCTTGAAACTCGTCAGCTGTCAACCGGCGATCGTCAGTCACGACTGGCAACCCCGGTTATTAATATAGGAGCTCGTTAAGGAATTCTTATCTTGTCGTTCACGGCAACACCGCTGATTTACATAGTCGTTGATGGCTCTATGAGTTCCTTGAATTTATTTGACGATAAAAGCTCTCGAGAGAAAGACGCGGTGTGGTCGCATAAGATCATTCGCTTAGTAGAAGTACAACTTTTTAAGATAATTAATTATTTTTTATTTTATACACAGGAGGTTTTTATTGCCTTAGTAGTCAGGAATATAGGATACAGTAGGGATACAGACCAGATTACAAAATCCATGATCGAAAAACTGTGGTTTTAGATTTTTTCGTTTACTGGCACACACACAACTAACACATTTTAATGGCATTCAACGAATTTATGGACCTATTGCAATTAAGCTATTACTGAAGCTTATAGACATGTGAATGCAGCCGCCCACTTTCAGAGATGAAAACTAATTATTAATTAATAACTAATTAACGGCTATCCCGTTCTTCAAACAGGAAAACATTAGTGCTTCGCAACAGAAGCAAGGAGGGTTTACGCACGCAAATTATAAAAATTCCAGTTTTGATTTTTACTACACAAATTCTTACATCGAAGAAGCCGTTTGTGTTTTTTTGGAGTTTACTCCTTTAGAATCGATTTACATATATAGGCCCGGGGTATGAAAATTATGGGGACCAAAATCGTACTAGCATGTCACACGAAATGCGTTATGCGCCTAGCATGTCACACGAAATGCGTTATGCGCCTGATTGGCTCCTGATTGCGTGATGCGTGCGCGCGCCAATCAGGAGCCAACGCGCGGCCGCGTTATCGCAGGTGACGCCGGGCTGCTGCGCCGGCAGTCCGCCACAAAGCCTCGTACTGATCGCGCGTTTCTCTCATTATTGTATTTTCATATATTTGTTAGTCGTTTGTTTTGTGTCTCGTTAATTTGTTAATAATCTGTTGTGTATCGTGTTGTCGTAATATAGAACTATTTCTCGTATTGTTTCGTTTAATTTTTTATATCCAGTAAACTCCAGTCGTGCGTCGGAGCGGACACACACACTTTTTGGAGTTTATTGGAGTTTACTCCTTTAGAATCGATTTACATATATAGGCCCGGGGTATGAAAATTATGGGGACCAAAATCGTACTAGCATGTCACACGAAATGCGTTATGCGCCTAGCATGTCACACGAAATGCGTTATGCGCCTGATTGGCTCCTGATTGCGTGATGCGTGCGCGCGCCAATCAGGAGCCAACGCGCGGCCGCGTTATCGCAGGTGACGCCGGGCTGCTGCGCCGGCAGTCCGCCACAAAGCCTCGTACTGATCGCGCGTTTCTCTCATTATTGTATTTTCATATATTTATAAGCTTGAGGGTAGACATTATTTTGTTGAACACCAAGTTAAACGAAGTCACCTTTGATTTCTGATTTAATCAACAATATGTTATCTTAACAATTCACTTTAACACTTGTCCAACTTTAACCAGTACGTACAACAGTCACTGAATCACACAACGTAACAACGATATAGTAAGTGCACCAGGCAAACGCAGTCCAACGAATGTCTTTCGCAAGGCACGCACCGCCTTTTTATACTAGCCGGCGCAGCTGGCTTATGAGTCACTTCTGTTGCACGAGTGGAACGACACGGCCGGCGCACCCGGCTTGTGTGAGTCACGCCTGTTGCACGTGATGTTTATTAGAAATATTGTTAACGCCGTCACGGCCATACTGACATGCGCTCGTCCTCGTGCGCCTTTTTATGGTTGTTCTGTAGACAATAAGCGTATTCGTTCATCCTGACATTAATGGATGCAACTTAAAACGTGGTCTATGATATTAACAATCTAATACGGTTCGGTTCGCATAATTCTTCAGAAAATCCTATACTGGCTATAAATACTGACTGCTTACATACCTGGGCCAGTTCATTTAAATCTCTTCAGGTATGTAAGTATGTCCCTTTTAACTTAAATCGAAATTGTTATCCCTTCAGTTTTTCGAACTGGACCGGATAATGCTAGACCGGATCGCAATCCCTGTAGCTAATTGTTGTGGCTAGTCCGGATGAAAATCCCTATAGCCAAGCCATTGGACCGGACAGACCCTTCAATGACTTCACACTTTTTTTTTTTCTTTTTTTTTTTTTTCTCTTTTTTTTTTTTTTTTTTTTATTCTTTGCTAGTCCGGATCAACATCCCTTTAGCCAAGTCGTTGGACCGGATACACCCTTCAACGACCTACATTTTTTTTTTTTTTTTTGCTAGTCCGGATTAACATCCCTTTAGCCAAGTCATTGGACCGGATACACCCTTCAATGACTTACAATTTTTTTTTTTTTTTTTCTCTTTTTTTTTTTTTTTGCTAGTCCGGATTAACATCTCTCTAGCCACATACAATTCTCTTTTTTTTTTTTTTTTTTTTAATCTGCGTGTACGGTAGCGTTTGTTAAAACATCTTTTAAACCAGAACATTTATACGGAATTTCTTCAGAAATAGTGCGAGCCCGACCATCGTTTTCTACATTTCCAACACCTGCACCTGAGGTGCCTGAGCTTACAGACATTGTATCACTACCCGCAGACTATGTTTGCTGTATCGCTATTTGCGGACAAAAATGTCGCTTCTATTGTCAGTGATAGAGTCGTCATCATTAAGATCAGTTTCATGAACAAGATTACTTAACCCATCTGTGTACGCCGTCACGTCATCGTCACTATAATTTTCAGAAATTTCTAGTAGGCCTGACGGGCCTCGAGGTACTTCGCGTAAGTTTTCATGGGAAACTTTGTACACTAGAACCATTTACATGTCTCAACTTATACCTATCGTTTTCCAAAACTGCAGATGATTGAAAGATTACTGGTGGTCCGGAGGCCTTTCCCGCTTCACCGGGACGGGTGGGCGAGCAAAGGCTCAGCCAAGAGGGGTGGGATTTGCTAACAACTGCCCGAGTGCCTCCAAAGGAGACCTAACAACTCAAGAGCAATTGCTTCGCGAATGAATCTACTACCGGATCGGAATCGTGACCCACTGAGAAGATCCGGCGAGAAACTCAGTGGGCTGATGCATGGGTTAGGTTGCACGTCGACCTCTTTGTAGAGTTCGATGAGTACGGTTACCGGGGTTCCTCAGCCTGCTCCTAGTGTTAGAGCTGAAGGTATCTAATGCAAGAGTTATTGGATCTGGTGGATCCGTAAGGACGTGTCTAGGGCGACGACGGTGACTTGCTCCTGCGTGATCAGGATTCGGGGTGCAGTAATGTTGAAGGGACCTTTATATTTTCGGTCTAATTTACGAAAACAAAACCCCCAGCGGAAAAGAGTTTGACTTTAGCTTTGCCTCGACTAAACCAAGCTTCTGTTTGTGCCCATTTTTTTTTTTTTTTTTTTTGTTTTCGCAGGCCTTCGACCGTGCTAAATCAAGATCTAATCTAGAGGGATTATCACTCTGTTGAAACTTAGATATTTCAAGTGAACTACCCTGAACGGTAAACATCTATTCTATTGGAGTAAACCCTGTTACTCGACAACGTGTACTATTAAGGGCGAGTTGAATATCCCCTAACTGCTCTTGCCATGATTGGTCCGAGTTACTGAGTGACTTGTTCATGAAACCGCTTACCATTGAATAAATTACTATGTTTTTTTTTTTTTTTTTTGAGACTACATTCTGACCTTGAATGGAACATAAAGGGGAAGCCAAAACCACTTATCTGTAACACACTGAAGCTCTGGAACACACGTTGACGTCTCTGGTTGGACCTGCCACAGCACAGTCTCCTACGAGGCGGCGCACCCTAGCGCAAGTGCAGCCGGAGCGCGGGGGCTCCAATATCGGCAGTCCGTGCTGGAGGCGTGATCTCGTCGTTTGGCGGACCCGTCGGCCGGCCTCCGTACCGTCGAGGCGATCTGCCCGGTTCTCGCGGACTGGGTGGGCCGCGACCGCGGAAGTCTCACCTCCGGCTACCTGTGCAGACTCACAAGACATTTTACCACCATGCAAACTTCTTACCGCAACAAATCTTACCAGCCACCACGCAAACTACAATTTTACGGGTTCCACCTCTCTTACACGATGTTACTCCCACACTGAGGAAGCCAACCGCGAACACTTGTCAAGCACGCACAAGCACGCACTTCACCGGAAAAACCTGCATCCGCCAGCGGAACCCGAACACCGCCGCATCGCCAGACACGAACGCACCGGACGTCTTATCTTACAGGTCACGACGACTTCAGATGTGTCAATTTTTCTTCCCCACGGAAACTTGCTTTCTTGTTTGCTTGCTTGCTTGCTGGAGCCCGAAGTCATCGAACGTGTAGTGTTATTGGTATTGAATCGAGTAGATTCTAAAATTTCAGCGACAATTCACAGTCTCATGTCCTGGTTTACTGTACTAGTGCCATATAACTCTAGCAGTAGTCATTGGCTTAAAAACAATTCGTGTCGGAACTACCCACTCGTCGTGACAGATCCATTATTGCGATCGAAGTTTCACTTGAGATTTGCACTTGCCTTAATTTCTTGCAATAGCTTGTTACGTGTTGTATTTCCGTTAGTAAACGCCATGTGATGAAGTCGACAGTCAAACTGGGCAACATGAGCCAGAACGTAAGATGTGACGATTTCTTCGTGGCTCAGATCTTCCATCGAGGTAACAGAGACGTTATTACACGACTTACGTATGCTGCATTCACGTTCTTGTGGCGTACCACTACTAGTATTCTGATCTGCATAATGTTTTTTTTTTTTGCTGTACTTCGAACATGTTCAAACACGTCACGCCAGTGAGAGTAGAGTCCTGATCTCACTTCTGATATAAGCTTGAGGGTAGACATTATTTTGTTGAACACCAAGTTAAACGAAGTCACCTTTGATTTCTGATTTAATCAACAATATGTTATCTTAACAATTCACTTTAACACTTGTCCAACTTTAACCAGTACGTACAACAGTCACTGAATCACACAACGTAACAACGATATAGTAAGTGCACCAGGCAAACGCAGTCCAACGAATGTCTTTCGCAAGGCACGCACCGCCTTTTTATACTAGCCGGCGCAGCTGGCTTATGAGTCACTTCTGTTGCACGAGTGGAACGACACGGCCGGCGCACCCGGCTTGTGTGAGTCACGCCTGTTGCACGTGATGTTTATTAGAAATATTGTTAACGCCGTCATATTTGTTAGTCGTTTGTTTTGTGTCTCGTTAATTTGTTAATAATCTGTTGTGTATCGTGTTGTCGTAATATAGAACTATTTCTCGTATTGTTTCGTTTAATTTTTTATATCCAGTAAACTCCAGTCGTGCGTCGGAGCGGACACACACACTTTTTTGGAGTTTACTCCTTTAGAATCGATTTACATATATAGGCCCGGGGTATGAAAATTATGGGGACCAAAATCGTACTAGCATGTCACACGAAATGCGTTATGCGCCTGATTGGCTCCTGATTGCGTGATGCGTGCGCGCGCCAATCAAAATCGTACTAGCATGTCACACGAAATGCGTTATGCGCCTGATTGGCTCCTGATTGCGTGATGCGTGCGCGCGCCAATCAAAATCGTACTAGCATGTCACACGAAATGCGTTATGCGCCTGATTGGCTCCTGATTGCGTGATGCGTGCGCGCGCCAATCAGGAGCCAACGCGCGGCCGCGTTATCGCAGGTGACGCCGGGCTGCTGCGCCGGCAGTCCGCCACAAAGCCTCGTACTGATCGCGCGTTTCTCTCATTATTGTATTTTCATATATTTGTTAGTCGTTTGTTTTGTGTCTCGTTAATTTGTTAATAATCTGTAGTGTATCGTGTTGTCGTAATATAGAACTATTTCTCGTATTGTTTCGTTTAATTTTTTATATCCAGTAAACTCCAGTCGTGCGTCGGAGCGGACACACACACTTTTTTGGAGTTTACTCCTTTAGAATCGATTTACATATATAGGCCCGGGGTATGAAAATTATGGGGACCAAAATCGTACTAGCATGTCACACGAAATGCGTTATGCGCCTGATTGGCTCCTGATTGCGTGATGCGTGCGCGCGCCAATCAAAATCGTACTAGCATGTCACACGAAATGCGTTATGCGCCTGATTGGCTCCTGATTGCGTGATGCGTGCGCGCGCCAATCAGGAGCCAACGCGCGGCCGCGTTATCGCAGGTGACGCCGGGCTGCTGCGCCGGCAGTCCGCCACAAAGCCTCGTACTGATCGCGCGTTTCTCTCATTATTGTATTTTCATATATTTGTTAGTCGTTTGTTTTGTGTCTCGTTAATTTGTTAATAATCTGTAGTGTATCGTGTTGTCGTAATATAGAACTATTTCTCGTATTGTTTCGTTTAATTTTTTATATCCAGTAAACTCCAGTCGTGCGTCGGAGCGGACACACACACTTTTTTTTTTTATTGCTTAGACGGGTGCACGAGCTCACAGCCCACCTGGTATTAAGTGGTTACTGGAGCCCATAGACATCTACGGCGTAAATGCACCACCCACCTTGAGATATAAGTTCTAAGATCTCAAGTATAGTTACAACGGCTGCCCCACGCTTCAAGCCGAAACGCAGTACTGCTAAACGGCTGAAATAGGCAGGGTGGTGGTACCTACCCGCGCGGACTCACAAGAGGTCATACCACCAGTAAACGTCACACTAGTCAAATTTGACGTTCAATTGTTCCCTATTATTATTGGCATACCCCATTTACGATTAAATAAATATGCGATAATTTCACATATTACTAATAAGAGGCTCCATTATTTCTATGTGAAATTATCGAATATTTCATCATCATGCATGATGATACTAATAGAGCCTCTTATTACAACGCCCAATAGGATACGACCATCGCGATAAAAAACCAAGTTCTTTCACGAAAATAAATACCATGTGGCAAAATCAAGCTCAAACTCGGAAACACTAACAATCCAATAAAATAAAAGGTATATATCGAAACCATGTAACTATCTCAAAAAGGACCTAATCAATGTGCTACAAAAAATTTAACCACAAAGATATTTCCGATTCTCGTCGTTGGCTGCGATCGAAAAAAAAAAAAAAGAAACTCATAAATCCTCATACTCTGCCAATCAACTGTTAATTTACAAGTCTCGTATGCTTCTTACAGTTGTGTGGATAGTTGACATCCGCGCGTTACACTGTACTAAAAAGAAAGGTAAAAAAAAAAAATTTGACGGTACATTAAAAAAAATTCGACAGAAAATTAATTCGGAATAACAATTTCAACACGTTTAACTGGTGGTAGGACCTCTGAGTCCGCACGGGTAGGTACCACCACCCTGCCTATTTCTGCCGTGAAGCGGTAATGCGTTTCGGTTTGAAGGGTGGGGCAGCCGTTGTAACTATACTGAGACCTTAGAACTTATATCTCAAGGTGGGTGGCGCATTTATGTTGTAGATGTCTATGGGCTCCAGTAACCACTTAACACCAGGTGGACTATGAGCTCGTCCACCCATCTAAGCAATAAAAAAATTAAGAAAAATTATCTTAATAGGCCTATCGGGATAAATTAACTTCAGAGGACCTACAACGTTTACGGGAGACAAACAAAATACTCCCTCTATAAACTTTGCTTGCACTACAACAACTCTTTTTGTGAGATGACGGACTCAGAACAAGTCGAACATTAAACATAGCGACAATTAATAAATTACAAAGTCGTACGGTGTAAGTAGCGGAGGTTCGTTGTACGTAAAAACCGGCAGAACACCTCACACATTATGTTTCATATCTGCGATTGTTATCGTGACAATCTAAAGATCGTATCGGCTGAATACATCAGAGGGCGGTATGCGGTTAGTTAGGATCTAATCTGTTCGAACTTCGAATAATTATTAATTTATTTTCATTAAATTATTTTGTCACGTCATTTTTATATTTTTGTACAAATAGAGAGAGAGACAGAGAGAGTATGCTTATTTTACCAAAAAAAAAAGCGAAACATTAAATGCAAAAAAATACAATATCGGTTTTATCTTTAAGAGAGACCTCTCCGAGACGACCATCAGGTGACCAAGAGCCATTACAAATGCGGTGAATGGACTACCAGCTCAGCTAATATCTTAAAGACCATCTAAAAACACGCTACTCTCAACTATCAATAAACATGGTCAAAATGACCAACATCAACATAATTTCCTCCCCATTAACCGACCTGAATTGGACTGGTTTTAGCTTTGATGAGAGATGAGCTCAATACCCACCTAATATTAAATGTCTATCGGAGCTGGTGAGAGTGATACCCAACCTGAGACTTCAGAATGAAGCTTCAATTGATATAACTAGTGTGTTCGAGTGTATCTTCAAACTGCTGATGGTGGGTGAGACGGGTAGTATTTGCGTTTCGGTTTGAAAGGTGAGGCAGCCATTTTACTGTAAAAAGTGAGGCTTTGGAACTCATATCAGCCTTTGTACAATATTTTTATGCAATAAAGAATGTTCATTCATTCATTCATTCATTTTTTCATTCATTCATTCATTCATATCTCAAGATGGGTGGCGTCATTTACGTTGTAGATGTCTATGGGCTCCTTTACCCACTTAATACCAAACCGATCGTGAGTTCGTTCACAAATCTAAGCAATAAAAAAAATCTACAATGCCACCTATCCATGTCTTCTCGTGAATATTGAAAAGCGTCAAACGATTTCACCAGAGACATGGTTGTGGATAACAGAGAAGCGACAGTATACTAAGATCGTCAATCGGCAATTGCTGCCTATTAACGTGTTCGATTTTCAAAACGGTGGAACGTTATCCAATTGAGACGCCGACCTCACCTCTCATGGTCACGACTCACGTGTTGCATTTACATAACGATTTACACGCGACTTAGTAATAATATTGAGTGAACAAAAACAGCTAAAAATTCAGTTTGTAAATTTTATTTGTAACAAGTCCGCAGTGTCAGTGTCGTAATGTAGGGGCCGTGTAAAGCGCTCCCCGCACAGAATATATTGTTTGTTAATGTATTCAGATGTTTGTTAACGCGTACTATCTTGAATAATTGGGTCCAGATACCGACGGCTCTGCCCACTGCCGTACACTTCCGTACTCTAATTGTATTCAGGCTAATGTTTCTTATTACGAGATGTCAACTTAGTGGAAATGTATTGTATATTATATTACTGGTGGTAGGACCTCTTGTGAGCCCGCGCGGGTAGGTACCACCTCCCTGCCTGTTTCTGCCGTGAAGCAGTAATGCATTTCGGTTTGAAGGGTGGGGCAGCCGTTGTAACGGTACTGAGATCTTAGAACTTATATCTCAAGGTGGGTGGCGCATTTACGTTGTAAATGTCTATGGGCTCCAGTAACCACTTAACACTAGGTGGGCTGTGAGCTCGTCCACTCATCTAAGCAATAAAAAAAATGTTTTATTGTATGAATCAGTGATGTGAGTCCGCACAGCCTAACGTTAGCGGCCATTACAATGATTGTTTTCCAAGCAAATTGGAACCCATATCCACTTGTAAATTTTTAGATCAGATGATTAGTTGTTCTCTGATGCTGCCCACTGAGTTTCTCGTGAGATCTTCTCAGTGGGTCGCGATTCCGATCCGATAATAGATTCTACAAAGCACTACTCTTGCTAGGGCTGGTGTGAGCATATTCTTTCAGATTGAGCTCATGAGTTAGTCCACCTGTCAGCGCGAAGCTGTAATATCCTCTTAGGCTACCAGCGAATAGGTTGTCGAAAAAGAAGATCAGAGATATTGAGCTAGATGCAGACTTTTTTTATTTTTTTTATTTTCTATTGCTCGAGCAGGCAGACGAGGATACACCTGATGGTAAGTGGTTATCGTCGCTCATGGACGTCAGCAATGCGAGGGACAGGGCCAAGCTGCTGCTGCTGCTGCTTAATAGAGAGATATAACTTCTAAGGTATCAATATAGTCTTTTTTTTTTTTTTTTCTCCTACCTATGCTGATAGCCTTGAGAGGCTATTTCAGCTTCGCCCTAACGTTAGTAGGTGAGCTCGCGGGGCTCAACCGGAGAGTTGCTAACACTGACCCTAGCAAGAGCAGTGCTTCGCAGAATCTACCACCGGATCGGAAACGCGACCCACTGAGAAGATCCGGCGAGAAACTCAGTGGGCTGTGTCTATGGGTTAGTTCGCTCGTCGAACCCTTCGTCGCAAGCGACGGGTTCGACGAGGACGGTGACCGGTGCTTGTGGTGCCTAAAAGCACCGTTAATGGATCAGGAGGATCCGTAATGACGTGCTTTGGGCGACGTCGACGGTTTACCATTCGGTCTACTGGGCAAATACTATATTATTTTATGTTTTCTATAGACATTATTAGGTGGGTAGTGACAATTGTGTTCATTCTGAGAGCTTAGTGTGCGATCTAAGTAATTTTTTTCGTCTACTTAAGCCATAAGATCCAATCCACTGAATTCCTTGCCGGATATTCTCAGTGGGTCGGGTATGTAATTTCCAGCGGCTACGATGAGAGGGTTCTCATGTCGTGCCGCCTTCTCAAAATGGCGCAGCGATGCCGACTGTAGATACTTACTAAGGGAGTCGAGCTCCAGGTCGTCGTGGAGATCCACATTCCTAAGGAACCAAGGCGCTCCGACGGCTATCCTGCAGAATCGTGATTGAATAACCTGAAGGGATTTCAAGTTGGTGCGGGCTGCGTGAGCGAACACTACGCTTGCATACGTCATGACGGGGCGTATACAAGTTTTGTAGAGAGTTACCTTATTACGGAGGGACAGTTTGCTTCGACTACAAAGCATTGGATAGAGTCGTCCTAGAATAAACGCGGCGCGGTCGCGTACCGTTTTTATATGGGGACGGAATGTCATCCCTCTGTCGAGGGTGACGCCTAGATATTTGACCTTCGAGACCCACGGAATGGGCTGGCCAAAGAGAGTGATGGGACTAACGGCGGAGGTGTTTGCGCGCCTACTACGGAGTGGGATGCTCGAAGTGATGTTCGGAGGGCGACCCCTTTTGAAGAGCACCGCTGCGCTTTTCGTGGGGTTGATGTCTATTCGCCACTTCCGGAACCACTGTCCCAGGGTGGCTACTGCGATCTGGAGTCGCCGATGAAGCAGCGACATCTTCCTACACGAGTAGTAGATAGCCGTGTCGTCGGCGAAGAGCGCTAGATGGGTCTCCGGAGACCGGGGTATATCATTGATATACAAACTAAATAATAACGGGGAGAGCGCGGAGCCTTGCGGGACTCCGGCGGTCAGTTGACGGGGACGAGAACGAGTTCCCTCTACTCGATATCGAAACGAACGGTTCGACAAGAAGTCTCGTATGATGAGCACGAGTCTGTCTGGCACTCCCATGTTGTACAGTTTATAAATTAAACCGTTGTGCCAGACTTTGTCGAACGCCTTCGCGATGTCGAAGAAGAGGGCGCCGGTCGGGATTTGTTTACGCCTATTTAGTCCTATCAGAATGTGCTCCGTGAGGCGGTGCACTTGTTGTACGCACGAGTGTTTAGAGCGGAATCCGAACTGTTCGTCAATGAGAATTTTGTTCGCGGTAACAAAATCCCAGAGACGTTTCCTAAGGAGCCGTTCGTAAATTTTTCCTATCGTCGAGAGGAGACTAATCGGACGGTAACTAGAAGTTTCGTTTGTCGGTTTGCCCGGCTTATGTATACCGATAACGTCCGCTTCTTTCCACACCGCGGGAAAGATGCAGTGCGTCATAGCGGCATTTAAAATTGTAGCCAACATTGCTATCAGTTGGACTGGCAAAAATTTTAGCGCGCGGTTGTGGATGCCGTCGGAGCCGGGTGCCTTCCTAGGTTGGAGGTTGTGGATCGCGTCTCTAACTTCGTCAGTGGTAATGGGGGGTAACGCGTCCGAGGGCGGCAGGGAAGCTCTGCGCTCGACCTCCCTGTCGACTAACTCGGTGTGTTCGGGGTCCGCGTGTTGAGTGCTGGTGGTGCACTGCTCTTGCAGTGCATCGGCCAGCAGCTCAGCCTTGTCATCGTCATCGAATGCCGGTGGTTGGCCTGAAGGGCGTATGAGGGGAGGCATAGTAGCGGTAGTTTCGGATTTGAGAGTCCTAGCTAGTCGCCAGTATGCTTGGTGGGAGGGCGCGAGTTGTTCTAGATAACTATGCCAATTATCGTTACGCGCGTCGCTTAAGCGGGAGTGGACTTCGCGTTGTAGACGACGCATCCGAATCCGGTTTGAATGCGTGGGAAGACGATCGTAGGCCCGGATTGCCGCGTTCCTAACTCTTAAGAGATTCCTAAGATCGGGGGACAGTCTGATGCGGTGGAAGCTGTCCTCCACATCGACTTCTTTAGAAGATCTAATGATCGCGGAAGATATGTGATCGGTAATGATGTTTATGGATTCGACGGTGTCCTCGGGGGATAGATTCGAATCCGGGCCGTAAGGGAGGATTGGCGGAGCGGTGTCGGCTAGGCACGTGCCCAGCTTATTCCAATCCACCATGGTCCTCGTAACAGTGACTGGGTTGTGGGGGCGACCGAGCTGCATAACGACAGGTCGGTGGTCTGAGTCGAGCTCTGACATTGCTTCGATGGAACGCAAGCGCAGAGTTACGTTCCTAAGCAATGCCAGGTCTATAGTGCTCGGACGGAGCGCGATGTTATACGGATAACATGTTGGAGTTGGGGGACCGACTATTTCAAAGGTGAAGTCGTCTATAAACGCGTCGAGACGCCTACCGTTAACGTTTGTACGATGGCAGTTCCACCTAGTGTGGTGGCAATTTAAATCGCCTGCCAGGATGACGGAGTCTCCCATGCCGAACAGTGACTCGATGTCACTGCTCAGAAGGGGCTTGTCCGGGGGGAGATAAACGGATGCGATGACGATCGGCTGGTGTCCCGTCAGCGAGATACGGCACACTGACGCCTCGATATGTGAGAGCGAGGGAGTATCGAGAGGGACAACGTGCAGGGCCCGCCTATAGTAAATGGCAGTCCCGCCTTTGGAGGCGGTGAGTCTGTCATTCCTAACCATGACGTAATTCGCGACTTTCGGGTCGCGACGCGAGGGCTTCAGACAGGTTTCCTGCACTAATAGAATATCTACAAGATTATCGCGGAGGAATTCGAAAATTTGATCGCGTTGCCGCGCGAGTCCGTTAGCATTGTAGAATGCTAACGTAAGGGAATACGGTTTTTCTCTACCTTTTTGCGCCATTGGTTACCGGTAAAGATTTTATAACGTACGCGACACGGACTCGTAAACGTCCATGTGATCGAAAGCGGCCGCGAGCCGCTGTTCGGGGGTTACCGACCTACGGATAGCGTCAGCGAACGATCGCAGACGGTCGAAGTTGACCGCGGTGACGAAGTCACGCACGAGCGCGAAGTCGTTGGCGGCAGAGGGTTGCGGGGGACGGAACGCGGGCGCGGGGCGAGGTGCGAGCAGGGGCTGGGGCGCGGGGCGTGTCACGAGCGGGGGCGGGGGTGCGGTTTCTGTTCCCGCCTTCGTATACGGCAGCGGTTTTTTCCACGCCGACACCGTGGGAACTGCAGCCGGCACGAAGGCGGGTTTCGACACTGAAGGCGCCGAAGTCTTTGGGCCGACGGTTCGGGGGGCTGGGTGGGTCGGACGTTTTCGCGGAGCCCTAGGACATCCACGGTAGTTCGCGGGGTGCCCTTGCTTAAGGCATAGGACACAGCTGGGAGGTTCGGTCGCGGTTTCCCTATCTCTAACGCAATCTAACGTAGCGTGATCGCCGAGGCATTTCACGCAGCGGGGGCGCGCGTGGCAATTACGCGCCGAGTGGCCATAGAGTTGGCACCTGTAGCACTGCCCGGGAGTGCCACGCTTGTGGGGGGCTTCGATCGAGATCCCGGATAGGCCGCAAATTGTCGTGAGACATGCGATCTTCTTTTTGGCCTCCGGGGTGGGTTCTAACGCCACGAGTATCATATTATAGGGCTGTTTGCCCCGCCCGCTGTGCATCCGGTGCACACTAACTATCGGGAGGGCCTGAGCGGTCAGATCCTTCTTAATGTAGTCTATTTCTAGCTCCTTAGGGACTCCGCGTATTACTACGCGGAGCTCGCGGTCCTCCTGAAGAGCATAGGTGTGGAAACCTATGTTCTCCTTTCGGAGGTATGCTGAGAGGGCCCTATGGTCGCCCGGCGTTGCGACCTTGATCTGAATCCCATGCGCGACGTTACGCGCATGGGTGTAGTTAATTTTATTTGCCTGAAGGGCCTGGGAGACGCGATTCCACGCTGTCTTCTCTTGAAGTATCAGCGGGGGCGGGGCAGCTACTTTGGGAGCGGGCGCGGGCTTGGGACGCGGCGGTGGGGTTACGCGGCGCGCGGAGTCCGACTCCGGTGTAACTACTACTTTCGGTCGAGAGGCGGACGCGGATTTCGTCTGTTTTGTCGTGGAGTTCCGGGACTCCACGGCGCGAGTACGCTTCTTTCCACGTGTCACTGTTTGGAAACCATCCGAGGTTCCGGGCTGAGGGCTGGACGCGGATTCAAAGTCCATCTCCGATTCCGTATCGGAGCCTGAACTTGAGACTACGGAGGTCGCGACGGACGATACGAGCGATGACGTAATCGACGCGGGCGCGGGGGTGGGGGTAGCGTTAGGCGCTACGTGAGCCGCATCGTGGGAACGTGCGCTCGAACTTGACGCGGCGGCGGGGGGCGCGCGGCGTGCCTCCGAGGCACGGTTGAGAAACGCGGCGACGGACGCGGGGGGAGAGGGATTGCCACGAGAGGCCCTATACCTAACATACTCGGCCCTAATTGTCGGATACCTTTCCCGGAGGAACCCGACAAAATCCCTGTCACTGATAACACTCTCACTGAGTTCTTCCATGCTTCGGTCTTCTTGCCCGGGGGGGGCGGCCCCGGGACTTTTGTTGAACTCGCCGAAAGGCGAGGCCCCGGATAGGATTTGTAAACCCCCTGTGCTGCAGGACAGCAAGGAGCAGGGGGGGGGAATGCCTATGCCGTGAAAACGGCAATCGGCGGGGAAAAGGAAAGGAACCCGCTCGGGCTGTATAGTGCTACAGCAGGCAGAATCGCGAGCGGGGGTCTAGTCTTGAAAAAGACTGTTGTTTTTGGGAAGGGTTAGGAAATCGCTAGCCTGTGAGTGCCACAGGAAGCTGAACGTAGCGATTGGTTTTGCCTTGAAAAAGGCAGTTGGTAAGGGTGGGTTCGCGGTTACAAAACTTTAGCGCACAAAAATGGACCTCGATACGCAGATCGCAAGCGACCAACGGATCGGCACGTCCGCACTACTGAATTGTACGCACGATGTATTCACGGTCACTACACTGTCGAGCACAACTGTGAGTTCAGAGACGCAGCTCGCAAGCGGGCCACGGATCGGAAAGCACGTCCGCGCACGACCGAGTCGTGAGCGAGAATGAAATATAGTCTATGATACTCAGTATAGTATATAATCTAAAATATAATTGAGAGGTAAATTTGTGGCGGCAACTATCATAGTAGAACAAAAGATATTTGACAGATGCCTGAATCGCGCTAGCGGTGTACCGGGTAGCTATCAATTTAGAGGAAGGAAACTCGACAAAGGGAAAAATTTCCATAGAGCGAGCGAAATGCGTAGACCAAAGATCCGAATGTTATTGTGTGGTACGAGTATAAATATAGGAAAACTTATCGCGTGATCGAACTTACCTTACCACTATACAAAGTGTGTACCAAAATCAATAGACATGATTAAATAAAGGTTTGTCAGTTACGAAATACAAAACCCATTCGTAAATATTCTAATCTAAATAATCTATAAAAAATTCGTTTAATTTCGTTGATTTCTTTATGAATGGACGAGGAATCGTTGCGATTTTGGATTGGTATGCGATATGCAATGTATCGCCGACACCCCTCCAAAATGCAACTTGAAGTTTATTTACTATTATTATTATTATTATTGTATAGACGTGTGAAAGAGCTTACGACCCAATTGGTGTTAAGTGGTTACCGCAAATGACTACTGCGCGGCAGAAGTAGGCGGCATGGTATACCTACCCGTGCCCCTTACAGTTACAATAAGCACTAGCAGCATTAAATGAGAAAAATTAATAAATTTGCGGACATGTCCACATGTTTGAAGAAGGTCATGCTATGACATGTCCTTCTTGAAGCGAGGCTTGTGGAGAGTATTAGGCGGTAGGCAGCGGCTTGGCTCTGCCCCTGGCATTGCTGAAGTCCATGGGCGACGGTAATTACTCACCATCAGGTGGGCCGTATGCTCGTCTGCCTACAAGGGCAATAAAAAAAAAAGGATTCGACTTTACGATGTTATTCCTTCATCGTATGAACATAAAAAAAATAAAGACAAAGTAAATGTTTCCTTAAAAATTTGATACCTGCCTCCGGGATTTGAACACCAGAATAGTTTCATTGCTTTTCCCTTGAAGCCATAACGACTTTAAGTTACCTCACCTTAAACTCGTACTTCAAAATCGGCGACTTCATTCAAACCGAAGCTTTATGGCATACGAAGTCATCTACTTTACTTTAAAAAAAAAACATTCGAACATTAATCGCGTAAACATAATGATTATATTCCATAATAATACGGTTAGCGTCAGACATAGCCAACGTTGCACGGTAAAACACATTACCTTATCTACTCCGCGTTGCAGTGGCATCAGCGTGAAGATAACATAATATTATTGACCCCCGAGTTAATACGTGCTCTCGTGTATTATTGTTCGTAAAGTGTTTTTACACTGAACTATCTATCGTGCGACATATCGTTTTCTCGCATTAAAACTGTATAATCTCATATTTTTAATATTAATCATATTTTTCAACATTTATTTTTTATTTTTTCTAATTACATTATCTATCTCTTAAAGTAAGATAAAATTATGTATTAATTTTGTTAATAGTAGTCAAAACAAAGATAGGTAATTAAAAAAAAAACTAAAAATAAACTATGCTCTTTTGACAGTATTTATGACAAAGATACTGGTGATACCAAATGTTTACGCCATATTAACTTAATTTCGAATATTTTAAGAAATTGTACACTTTTAATGCGAAAAGGCGATATGGAGTTAAAACACTCGATTAGAAATATCGACTTATATATTTTTTTACAAATGTGTCATGGCCGAAGGATGTTCATGATATTCTGTCCTATTTTCCCATCGACAGCAGAATAGTAAGTATTTCCTACCTAATCTTCTAATTCTAACTCCTAATGTCCTCGTGGCCTAAAGGATAAGACGTCCGGTGCATTCGTATGTAGCGATGCAACGGTATTCGAATCCCGCCGGCAGGTACAAAATTTTCCCATGAAATACGTACTTAATAAATTTTCACGATTGACTTCCACGGTGAAGGAATAACATCGTGTTATTATTGTAGTATTATTGTAAATAAATAAATACAATAAATTTAAAGCACAGTCAATCTTTTTTTTTTTTTTATTGCTTAGATGGGTGGACGAGCTCACAGCCCACCTAGTGTCAAGTGGTTACTGGAGCCCATCGACATCCACAACGTAAATGCGCCACCCACCTTGAGATATAAGTTGTAAGGTCTCAAGTATAGTTACAACGGCTGCCCCCCCCTTCAAACCGAAACGCATTACCGCTTCACGGCAGAAATAGGCAGGGTGGTGGTACCCACCCGCGCGGACTCACAAGAGGTCCTAGCACCAGTAAATTAAACAGTAGTAAAAAGTGCTATTTTGACCGACCCAGAGGAAGTAATATAAAAAAATACATATAAAAAAATAGAACGCTAAAATTGCTCTTCTTGATAATATAATAAACTAGTGGACCTGGCGAACTTTGTTCCGCCACACAGTTTGTTTCAAACACATCAACCGGTCAACTTCAAAATTCTACTATAATTAACCATAGAATATATTACGTTTAGCTGTCAGTTGCGTTTTGTTATTTCATATCAGTTGCGTTTTGTTATACCACGTTTTACGTCGCGTCCCACGGGAACGTGATAAAAACTATCCTATGTCCTTCTCCTGGTTTTAAGCTACCTCCTCACCAATTTTCAGCCAAATCAGTTCAGCCGTTCCTGAGTTATAAATAGTGTAACTAACACGACTTTCTTTTATATATATAGATAATATTGTCAAAGCATATATGCATTTGTAAAACTTCTCCGGCGACGAACTACCAAGCTTTCATTGTAACAAATAGTTTTAAGACTTAAATTTACACACGAGATTTGTATGCGCAATACATTTTCCACATTTTACAAATTACACAAAAAAAAATTAGAAGCCAGTCATTGAAGATAATTTCGAAGGTAATTGCGCTTAAGACAGCACTTTGGAAACGCCTAATGCATTTCACTACAACTATGTGGAATCAGGTTGAACATTAATACTAATTTTAAGACCAGTTGGCCGCGATAACAGATTATCAATAAAAAAAATCGATAATCGCTCGACATAAATCTGCAATGAAAAGTCACCTTAAGATACGAAGTACGTGATAAGCATAACAGCGAAGCCATCGTCCAGTCCCGCATACAGGTTTCGAGAGACATGCATTGACGTGTTAACACATCGTACTCTTCATAAGGTAAAGATTATTACGATGGTTGCGAACTTCGTAAAAAGAACAATTTACATTAAGTACACATGTTTGACTGGCCGTTATGAAAATATTTTAATTGATGCTAACCAACATCCCAGTTATAGTGGTAGCATTTTAAGACAACCTTCATCGATCATGGCTATGTTTTCGATGCTTCTTTATCATATAAAATGCTATATATTGTTACGCCGGTAAGAGGAACGCAATCTATCGCCGAATAGTCGAACGAATATCGAAGGATCAGTAGCATCAAGAACGCTCGAAAAGTATAACGCCATCTATTGACAGATAGCGGAAACACAATACTAGAGATGTGTGTAATATTCTCGATAATTCTAGGAATGTGGTGTCGACTATAAAAGCGTTGCAAAGATGCCACGCAGACAGTTAGTAATCAGAACTACTCGAAGCAAAACAGCGAACGGATCACCTGAAGCGAAGCGGAAGAAAAGAATTGAGAGTTTTAAAGTGTTTGTTGAGTGTTTTGAGTGTTGCATACAGTTTTTAAGTTATACTCCGGTAGAATTTTTATCCCGAACTGGGGTTTTATCCGACTTGTGGATGGCTTCTTAAAATTGAAAAATCAGCTAGAGCTAGTAAAAAATAGAAGAAGTAAGCATCTCACAAATTCCAAAGTAAGAACGGAAGCCCTAGACGAGAATGAAAGTCAACTAGAAATAAATCGAAAAATTTAATAGATTAAAAACTTCCCTAGAAATCCCCATACTGATAATTTAAATGAAAAACATAAAAAAACAAGATTCTCAAATATTAAGAGTGGAAACTTCACCATTCTGCAGTATCGTCCAAATACGTGTCTTACGTATTAAACCCATAATAGGTCCCAGAAATATATATATGTATGTTACTGGTGGTAGGACGTCTTGTGATTCCGCACGGGTAGGTACCACCGCCCTGCCTGTTTCTGTCGTGAAGCAGTAATGCGTTTCGGTTTGAAGGGTGAGGCAGCCGTTGTAGTGTTAAAAGTGAGACCTTACAACAATGAGACCTTACAATGTCTCAAGGTGGGTGGCGGAATTTACGTTGTAGATGTCTATGGGCTTCGGTAACCACTTAACTCCAGATGGGTCGTGAGCTCGTCCACCCATCTAAGCAATAAATAAATAAAAATAAAATAATAAAATATATGTAAATTATAATTTATAATAGTATAATCATATCATATCATCAGCTTATAACAAGCAATCCACTGTTGGACATAGGCCTCTCCAATTGCACGCCACTGAGCACGATCCTCGGCTTCTCTCATCCAGCTCTTGCGGGTACCATGCATAGAGGGTCCTACTATAATAATAATAGCTATTAACGGATCAACGTCACGGCTGATGGCTGTGATTTACCAGCGATGACGTGATATCGCACGAACCAATGAGAAATCAAGCAACGCAACAGTGACACCAATTGTGAATTTTTGAATTAATACACGACGAAAAAATATGGACGCGCATGTCAGTTTACTTATTTTTGTAAAATATTTAAAACCAATATAATTAGTATTTGAAGTAAACGTACTTATTCATTTTCTTGGCCACCTCAAGATACCTATAAGAAATAGACTCAACATTTATATTGGTCCTTCGAGCCGGATTCTCAACAAGAGAACCATAACCAAGCATTATCTTGCGAATTGGCAGACAATTGAAACTCGATGAATCTTTTTCATTTCATCGTCTTTTGACGAAATACTGCTTACATGTTTCTATTATAAATTACTGACTGTGTCTATTTTGCTCACAAACAGTCTTCCGTGGCCACGACGAGTGAAGTAACCGATACATCAGAACATTGTTATAATAAATAGGGTTCATTAACAAACCGCAAAAGTGTTTTTCACAAAGGACATCGTAATTCAGCTCGCGCGGCGTGTCGTGTCCCGAGTCGCATCTTTACGACATTTCACGTTAACGCACACAACCTAACTAGACGTGAATGGTCAGATACTTTATTTACAGTCAAATTAACGTTCGCGTCATATAAATCAGAACGTTCGTTGTGCGAAATAGTAAATTACGTAGGTGAAGCGTGTAAATCGCGGCGCAACTAACGAATGCGGTGACAACGTGACCGCAACGACAATTATCGCTCTCTAGAATCTGGAACTGCACTATCAACAATTACAAATTGTGTGTGCTTTGTATTTAACGTTTTTATTTTATTATCCAAGAGAAATCACTTTATTCGACACGGTGAACTTTAGTTCTGTACCTCAATCATCAATCAACGATATTACAAAAAAAAAACCAGACTAAAAAAAATCGATTCTAAAAAAAAATGCGTCCGATAAAATCGATAATTAAAATCGATTAGTAGTAAAATTACGTGCAAAGACAACCGGGAGCCGACTCACGACCCCCTCAACCCGACTAATGAATCGTTCTATTTATCGTTTCAATCAATTAAGAACTATCGGACGTCAATAAATCACGGCCCTACACGACTTTGATGGGGCTCGTGCCTAATAAAGAAGTGTGCTGCTATTATACGGAGCTCTATTTATTGTGGTTACTTATTGTATATTCATATTAATTAAGGACACGACTAATTAATTGGAAACCGTCGGAGCTACCAACGGACGCGAACCCGCCTTAGACGGCATGTGGATTAAAAAGCACGCAATTCCATTCTGTATTATATATTTATAAATCGTGTAATGAAGGTTTCATGGAATGAGAATTTTAATGAAAAAACTAACGCACTGGCATATGAAAGTCCGTGAGTGAATGATTACAAAGTAATAATTTTATGTGTTCCGTTTTTAGATGAGATTTAGAAAAGAAAATGAATGTTACATTACTGCATACTGTACTTATGTGGTATTTATTAATTAATTCCACATTATGAGTTTGTCATGACGTGGGACTATCATAGTCCCGCTTAATACATAATTAGCCACATATTATATAAATATACAATTCTTGAAAAACAACATGGACACCCTTGAATAACTTGCCGTATATTTGAATGCTTTTTTTTAAATCCTAGTGATTCTAGTCACGATATTAGACTAAACTGATAGGATTATTTGTACCATTATAATTCCTTAAGGCGTGTATAATAAATTTTCAAGTAAATCACACTTCAAGAACTTGGTGAAAGCATTATGCTGAAATTTCCGTTATGTAAATTTAACAGATACCGGTGAGGCTAATAAAATCGTTCGTTCGTTTATTGTATTTCTGGAAAATTTACATAAAAAAATTTACATAAAAGTTTACATAGAACAAATTTAGTGTTCATGTAGGAATAAATAGATTTCCGCTAATAGCTGTGTCTAGGATTAAAGCCACCAATGTTTATAGCCTCCAGAATACGATACGTTTTCACATATATTCCCACGACCGAAAATCTGGACTTTTTATGCCTACCAACACGAGAAAACGCCGAAAATACGAAAATAATACTAAAATTTCAGTTTTTTTCTTCGCTTTTCGCGAGTAATAGACATAATTAAAAACAATTTTGCGGTTTAATCTCGTGTACGCATTTTAAATTAATATTATTAAGTATGTCATCAACATCTTAATTTCACCCGCGTCAAAAATCAATATCATGTAGTTAAAATAATATCTACAAAAGTATTCACGTAAAATTAGTTACTTATGTGACAGAGAAAACTAGAATCATTAAGAAAATCATATCCATTGTTTGACAGCTACATTTTAAAACTTCTTGATAATCTAAATTAAAAAAAAATGTTACAATTTATTTTTGTTTTATTTCTTAGAGGGATGGACGAGCTCACAGCCCACCTGGTGTTAAGTTGTTACTGAAGCCCATAGACATTTACAACGTAAATGCGCCACCCACCTTAAGATGTAAGTTCTAAGGTCTCAGTATAGTTACAATAGCTCCCCACCCTTCAAACCGAAACGCATTACTGCTTCACGGCAGAAATAGGCAGGGTAGTGGTACCTACCCGCGCGGACTCACAAGAGGTCCTACCACTAGTAATTACGCAAATTATAATTTTGCGGGTTTGATTTTAATTACACGATATTGTTCTTTCACCATGGAAGTCAATCATAAACATTTATTAAGTAAATATTTCATTACAAAAACTGGTACCCGTCTGCGGGATTCGAACACCGTTGCATCTCTAGATACGATTACACCGGACGTCTTATCCTTTAGGTCACGACGACTTCATAGTACCTAGAGCATATAAGGATAATCATCATTATGTTTACATTTACGATTCTAACTTCAAATATCGTTATAAAATATGACAGTTTTTAGTGTAGACTGTTAACTTACCCGATTTGAAACAAAACATAAGTTAATAAAAACAATATTTAATGTTATTTATCTCCCTAATGAACCGCAACTACGTCGCTTCACAGGACCTTATCGCAATCGCATACTAGACGATTTTAATACAAAACGTATTTTATGTATTTCTAATTTATGACGCGTTCGTTAACAATCCCATTAATCAGCCAACACCGAAGATAGGAGATCGGGAATAAATTATTGGACCGGTCGAAATGCGTGTTTGAGGCGCAAAATAAATGATGCTGTTTGTAACTTTAATTTTTCTTTAATACGCGAGCAGAAATATACAGCCCGACCAATTGACTTACACTGTTTTTTAGTTCAAATAACAGTCCATCTTAGCTACAGAATGTGAAAACAATTGAACAATATTGTACGGGTTAGAAACAAAGAGGAGAAGTTACCAGTACTTTTAATTATGATGGTAAAAATGATGTCTTTTTTTTTTGTTATTGCCCCTGTAGGCAGAGGAGCATACGGCTCATCTGATAGTGAGTGGTTACCGTCGCCCAAGCACTTCAGCAATGCTAGGGGCCGAGCCAAGCAGACCCCTACGGTTAAGTACCCTTCACAAGCCTCGTTTGAAGAAGGACAAGTCATAGCGCTCTGGAACACCGTGGAGGGGAGCTCATTCCAAAACTAGATGGTACGTGGCAAAAAGATCTCTGGAAACGCACTGTTCAACTATATATGTATATTTAAACGTATATAAGTATGTATGTCAGTCTCCGGTACCCATAACACAGGGAATCCCAATCTGGGGCCGGATGAGCGTGCGTGATTTGTTCTCAGCTATTTATTATTTGCCTGGAGCACTTCGAAAACAAAGAAATATCTGAAACGTGCAGGTAAAGACAATAAAAACATGCGAAACTAAGCCGTATTAGTAGGACAATGTAGTTTAAATTGAATATGCAATTTCGAAAAGGGCACATCTGTGAAAATGTAAAATGTTCAGGAAATGAAAAACAAACTGATTATTTTTTAAATCAGTGTAAAATTTAAAATATTAACTTTTGAGATATATTTTAGTGTTAATTAGCAATTGAAAATTACTGGAATTATTATAAAATCGGTGTAGGTAAGCCTCAAAACTGTGTATGAAACATGTATAATAATATGAAAACATGTATGTAGTGTATTAGTGAGGGCACTTGTTCTCCTTTTAATAAAAGGATTGCTAAGTGCGGGTTGCATAAAGACAGACACACAATGAACTGATTTGTTACCGAACACATGTGCTTAAGTTCTTTATTAAATAATAAAACATAATAATGTATATGAAAAAACGTATTTGACAAAATATGCGACATGTACCCTTTTCGAAATAGCATATTCAATTATGTTTACGACTCAATAAAACCAACAGAATATACTATACTATACTCCGCTAACAGTGGCATAATAACGGATTTATAGGATATAAAAACTATAACAGAATGAAACTGACAAAACGTTTCTAACCACGCAATACAATCGTTCAGATAAACATTGACAACTTAAGTGGCGTGTGTGACTATTAACATTGTAATTTGCATGTATTAGATATAATCTACTCATTATATGTTTACAGAGGAGGTGAGAATTTGTAATGTGTCACAGCTAATAATTGTTACAAATTAAGAACTTTATTTCCGTTTATTAGCTTACACTAATTGACAAATGACATTTGAAAGCCGTAGAAGGCATTTAAATAATTGTATACTTATCCTGTATTATTTACCCTGACCCATAAATCAATTTTGATTAAAGGAGCAGCGTAGTTTAACAAATCAAAATTAATTTTTTTTTGCACGCAATACCACTTTTATCTTTATAGGCCATAAACTATAGACAAAGTTGCTAAGTAACCTAAACTGATAGGCATAGGCAACAAACAAAAAACCTAAGTGAACATTATATAGCTCTCTTCTTCCTTACATCTGCCCAAACAGATAAAGAAGGGGCAACTGCAAATTGATCTGGAAATACCTATGAAGAGATGAAAATTTTAGGTTCATCTATAACAAATCATGAAAGGGCGACTGCAATCTGGAAATACCTATAAAAAGATGAAAATTTTAGATTCGTCTGTATCGTCTCCTAAAATTGGATCGATTATATATATATATAAATAACTTAACAACACTTTGACTGTGTCTGTATACTTTGTATTTAGGTGGCACTGGTGGCAGTGATTTTTATCTTTTGACCATAGGTCGAATAGACGTGAAATCTATAAGATACATACAAAGAGAATCACATACATAATCTTGTTTGTATGTTCACCGAAAATCAACTTACGCAATTAGCTTTTTGAATCGTCTATTGACTTCTATGTTTTGATATAAAATTGCATTTTTGTTAACGCCGAAGCCGCGGGTGCAGCTATGCAGTTTTTAATAAAAACAAGTCAACAGTAGATACATCGCATGAGCTGAAATTATGTTCTAGGGGATGATTGTTCAATCAAAATATGAACATTAGAATTTTATTGTAACTAAGTTAGCTAATTTTAAGATTTGCTCATGGCAACCCTCTCTTCCGTTCCTGCCTTTTAGCCCCGTGGATGGCAAATTGTAATTAAATTATAATAAAATTAGAATAAACGCGAGTGTTCATTTTACAAGCTTGTATTTTATTTACACAGGACAATGATATCCAAAGAGGATAGAAAAATAGGTTAGATTCAGACTAAAAGACTTAGCGCAGACCAATTTACTTCCGAAAAAAAAAGATTATTTTACTTGCACGACAAGCAATCTCATTACATCGCTAAAGATTTATTAGTCGCAAGTGTACTTGTGAGTGTAAGAAAACTTCACTGTACCGTGTTTGATTTTCAAGAATAATATAAGTTTGGTGGCGAATTTCCAGATCTAAAATTAAAGTAAAAAAAAAAAATCTACACTTCAAAAAGGTTTTATTTATGTTACACTAGCTGACCCGGCAGACTTCGTAGTGCCTCAATCAATAAATAAAAGACCTAAGCTTTTGTTTAAAATAAACATAAAACACAAAAGGAATCCGTCCGACGGGGGACACATCAAAGGAAAAACAAAATTGTTATTTTTATTTCATTCCGAGTATTTTCATATTTATCCCTTTTAAACTTTATCTGGACTTCCACAAATAATTCAAGACCTAAATCAGCCACATCGGTTCAGCTGCTCTCGAGCTTTAGCGTGACTAACGAACAGGAATTCATTTTTATATATAGAAATGTATTTTGAAAGTACCGTACACCGTGTAAAGAATTGATAATAATATACACAAATTTTGACAGTTTGTCCAAATGGGATATAAAAGATTGGAAAAAATAAAAAACAAACGAAGTACGCCATCCAATATAACAAACCTGCATTACGGAACAGATTTCACACGAAGATTTGCATTGATAAGTGATTGAATGAAAAAGTACGCTAAAAGTGAACCTCTATCGCAATCTCATTAGAATATAAAATGGTACAATAAATTTACATAATTGGTAAGCAACGGGTTCCTTATATTATTGGCACGTGTTTATTTAGAATTTTCCTTATCTTTAAAAGCTATCTGATTGTGAGAATGAGCTGATTAATTAAATTCAATTCTCCTGCGTTCTGGTATAGCTGGTAATATCGCTAATATATAATCGGTGATATAGCTGGTAAGCTTCGTTTTGGCTCCAAATTGGCCAATGATGTAAAGCTAGTAAGTAATGATCCATTGCTGATACCGAAAATTAATGTGAAATTTTTTTTATTGAAAAAAAAAAAACAATTACAATCAAATCAAATCTTCTACGTACACTATAGCCGCCACTTCATTCGTAAATCTTGAAACTAGGTGACCATAATTTGACACAGACTTAATTAAAAATGATTTTTTTTCGTGACCTTCGTGATTGTATAATAATTGCAATTCGTGAGCACTTGTGATGTACGTAATGTTTTTACTTTTTTTTGATATGGTGTGATATTATTATGATTGAGATATTACTGGTGGCCCGGAGGCCTTTCCAGTTTCACCAGGACAGGTGGGCGATCAGGGGCTCAGCCAGGAGGGATGGGATTTGCTAACAGCTGCCCGACCAACCTCCAAAGAGACCTAACAACTCAAGAGCAGCTGCTTCTCGAATGAATTTACTGGACGAAGGAATTTACCGGATCTAAACCGCGACCCACTGAGAAGATCCGGTGAGAAATTCAGCGGGCTGATGTTTAGATTAGGCTGCACGTCGAATTCTTTGCCGAGTTCGGGGAGTACGGTCACCAAGTACTACTAAAAAAAAGAAAAAAAAAATTAAGAGAAAAAATACTACTTCAAATAGGTACCATGTGCGTGTTACTAATTAGACCACGTAAGATTTTTATTTGTTCTTGTCTCACTACTTGTCCCCGCAATTCTGATCGAATATGATAAATAATTGTAAATAAAGATTGTACCTACAACAATCCCATGTAAGAATTTTCTCCTGGATTGTCTCCTGTCCTCCTTGTGTGTAAAAAACACGAAAACCAGCTGGAATAGACCCTTAGGATGGGTAGGGGAAAAAACAAACGAGATAAGAACATGTTCATTCAGACCTCCAATACTACCTCAAACAGGAATATTAACTGCGATTGAGAACCGAAACTGGACCATGACGCAATAATTAAAACTACTGACTGACTAGTGGTCACAAACCATCAGGCACAAACAATGCAACAAAGGCTGCCTGAACCAAAACTAAAATTAGAAAATTATCATACTTTTTTATTTATTGCCTAGATGGGTGGACGAGCTCACGGCCCACCTGGTGTTAAGTGGTTACCGGAGCCCATAGACATCTACAACGTAAATTCCGCCACCCACCTATAAACATGAGCTTTAAGGTCTCACTTTTAACAGCACAACACAACACAAGACGTCCCACCACCAATAATAAAATATTAATATTCTTTTAGCACAACTTTTCTATGTTCCTTTTCAAATATTATTGTTACAAAACTAATTAGTTCTGTTCTTTTCATTATTTAACAATGCCGGATACCCAGTTTCATTGCCGAGCATTATTACTGGACTATTCGTCGATGTCTGTGTGTCTCCGTCTTTATTTAGGCGTCAGATTTGTACAAAGAAGATTGATAGTATGGCGCCTATCACCATAAAGCACCGGCATCTCAATGTCATGCAACGCTTTGTACAACTTAATAGCTTTCGGGCTGCCGTTGACGGGCGAAAAGAGCTTTGTCGACTGCGATTTAAAGTCGAACCTCACTAATTAACCACACATTCATAGTTCGCAGCGTCGAGCTGCGTGAGGTGCTCGTAAATACCTCGGATCCATTCTGAGAATTAATAAAAATAATCGCAAACCCCAATAGTTTCATTACTTATGAAATATATATGTCGGGGGAGATACAGATGGAACGTTTTTAAAAAGTGTGACGTCAGCATTGCTGACGTCACGGTTATTGCTTTGTTGACGATAACCCATGTTTGGGTTTCCGAAACAAAACTTCACGAGAACTTCACAAGAACTTCGTATATTGCACGAGAAGCATAACAACGTTACAGAGATATCCGTACAGTACAACGGCTCGGACACGAATCAATCAGTGCTAGACAGCACGGCCGTATTTATGGGGCTTCGTACCCGTGAGCGTGTTGACACGTTTTAAACACGTGAGCGTGTTTACACGTTTTTCAAACACGTGAGCGGGTTTACACGTTTTTCAAACACGTTTTAAAGTACTGAAATTACAATAAAAGGAACTGTTTAACATTAATTTCTTATCACAGAGTAATTAGTTGATGATCAGTAGGTAAATAGTCATATTTGCGCCGACACGGCCATACTGACAGGCGGTGCGCGCTCTGCACCAGCCGCCCATGTATGGTGTATCACCAGAGAGTTCTTGGAGTCCATCTGAAACAATGGAATGTCTGTTTCTGAGATTGGTATCTGTGTACCTTTTTATGTTACTTTGAAAGTAACTTATTTTGTGTAGTTTTATATTGTGACGTACACTGTGGTACTATGAAGTGGACGTACACTGTGGTACTATGTAGTGGACGTATACTGTGGTACTATGTAGTGGACGTACACTGTGGTACTATGTAGTGGACGTACACTGTGGTACTTATGTAGTGGACGTACACTGTGGTACTTATGTAGTGGATGTACACTGTGGTACTTATGTAGTGGACGTACACTGTGGTACTTATGTAGTGGACGTACACTGTGGTACTTATGTAGTGGACGTACACTGTGGTACTTATGTAGTGGACGTACACTGTGGTACTTATGTAGTGGACGTACACTGTGGTACTTATGCAGTGGGCGTACACTGTGGTACTTATGTAGTGGGCGTACACTGTGGTACTTATGTAGTACAGAATAAAGATTGAGAAGCTTTATACAAAATTGTTATAAGTATAGGAATGCTGTACATGGAAGGTGAGCGATGATATTGAAGTTCTTGTAATGCTCCACGCTTACTCGCACGATTTATGTACTCGTAGATATATCGATACAAATGCTCCACGCATAATTGCACGATTTGATTTCTCGTAGATAGGATAGATGCTGTGGCGCTGAGCGGTCTCGAACGCCGTGGTCCACAGGGGCTCTAATGGAAGTGGGAACTAGGACGATGCTGGGGCCTAGGCCTAAGTCGGTCAAAGTTAGTCAGTCATAGTCAATCATTTTGACCGTGGTCCCCAGAGGCTCTGAAAAGTAATGTTTTTTTTTTTTTTTTTTTCTTTCTTGCCTTTTGTTTAGGCTTATGAGGGTTTGATGCTGTGGTGCTGAGCGGTCTCGTACGCCGTGGTCCACAGGGGCTCTAAAGGATTGTGAAGGTCGATGCTGTGGCCTGGGCCTTATATTTATGACCGTGGTCCACAGAGGTTCTGAAAATAAATAGCGTAATGAAGAGCTCACATGGGAATGATGCTGTGGTGCTGAGCGGTCTCGTACGCCGTGGTCCACAGGGGCTCTAAAGGATGTAGGTAGGACGATGCTGTGGCCTAGGCCTTATGTATTATGACCGTGGTCCACAGGGGCTCTGAAATTGGTTCAAGGAAGGAAAATAGGATAGGGGTAATGTACAGGCTTACTTTTAATGATGGTCGACCCGTCAACAAAGACAAAGGCCAACGGCTGGATCTTACTGCTGATGTTGATACTGACTTTCTCATAAATTGGTAAACATTTTAAGTAACTATCAGGATAGCAGTAAGAAATATAAATCGGCGCGCGGCGGGGATGGTTAAGCGGTAGTTTCCGTTATCACTCGTGTTCGATTGAACTCAGTTTAGTCAATAAAACTTTTTGAATAATAATTATTGAAACCCAACACACACAACTTTCACAATGACAGGGTAAACCGACAGTTTCGTGCCACATACCAACAGACTGACTGACTGCCAGAGACTCATTGACTCTGACGGACGGACCGTCTGATACGGACTGGATGACTGTCTGACACGGAACGCCACGACTCTGTCCACGTACCGCCATTTTATACTGTGGCGTTACGGAGTCTACCCAACATTTTGTGATATTTATCAAAACAGCATTTCATCATTTAAAATAATAGTCAAAATAACGTCTTAATATTACTAAAAGTCTTTAATCACGACACGGCCATTCTGACATGTCACACGTCCCTGTGTGACGCTCCTGCTAGAAAAATAACCTTCTGTAATATCAAACAGGTTTCGTCTCGGCCAATCCTGATTCATTCAAGATTGAGGATTGGGATTCTTTCATTACAAAACATAACGTTAGCTTTCAACAAGATCTTTAACCTGTGTGAGTAGATAATTTAATTACCCAATTATTAGCGACACACTATACAACTGAAAAATTTCATTAACGCTCAATAAGCATTAGAAACCAGAGTCATTACAAAACTAAGTAATGTGAGTAGTATTTCATCAGTATTCAGTATCAATCACAAACTGTCGTTACAATCACCTCCATCTAGTGAGAGTAACTCATGCCACCTATATCGAGTGACGATAACCTTGATACCTCCATCGAGCGACGCAAATAAGTGGGACCTCCATCCGGCACCCAACTTCAACATAAAACACACGCTCGATTTAGGTGATGTGTTCAATTACCAGTTTTATAAATGACACCGAATACTTATCTTTACTAATCACACAAAATAGGACAACAAAAATCCTTACTTTAATCAGTTAGTTGTATCGTGGTCTTTTGACTCTACATCTTCTAAATCACTAGTTTCAACAAAATCGTATTTAGGGATTGCACTACATTTTGATGAATTAAGCACACACACATAGTAAAAGCTTAGAAAATTCTCAAGTATACGGAAATAATTGATCACAATAAACTTCTAGAGCAAATTAAAGAGCGGAGGATGATCAGAGCCTTGTACCACCGTCGTTTATTCATTCAACCATTTAATTAAGCATAATTAAATTATCGAAACTTCACATAAGCCTCTCTATCGCCACGGCTCTCCCGCCGACCAGCAATCGCAATTGCCCTCATGATGCGCATCCACAGCGTGAATCGCCCGTGTGCATCACCCCCTGACTACACACGATGGTATTTACAGACCCCGACCTCCGTCAGAGCCAAACGCGCACCGCGCACCCACGGACTACTTGAGTTGCCTCAAGAGACATCGATTTCTACCGGGCTACGACTACGTAATAGCTACTAGTACGGTCGAACACAATACGGCCGATAGAGTCTTACTAGAGTTTCCAGCACAACTTAGGCTCACTCATCTTCAATAGGATCATTGTCAACACCAACTTCGACTGGTACATGACCTACTGATATCCTCCTCAACCTATCGTGTGCATATTTGTACGTACGCTTACCGGAAAATTTTAAATTTTCGCCTTTGTTTGATTAAATCGCGCCTTATCATAATCTTTTGTTCTCATACGCTATCTCGCGAATTTCGTCAATATCAATTTCAGTCTACATCGCTACACATCAACGACGGTCTTGCAACCTTGCCGATTAAAAGCTCGAGTGGCGATGCTTTCGTTACACGACTCATCGTGCAATTAATAGCTAGCTGAACCTCACCTACCACATCTTGCCACGATCTGGTATCGCTAGTCTACCGCTGTTAACATTGCTTTTAGGACACTCATAACGCGCTCTACCTGTCCATTAGTACGAGGGGAACCGGTTGCTCTCTGGTCTCGTCAAGGTTAATCTCTTGTTTTCAGTATCATTTAAAGTAAAAAGCTTTTCGGGGTATGGCACGCGAATTATTAAAAGCTCAAGAGGGCTCACCCTTTTTATACGTTGGATAGAACAATTTAAAAAATATGTGCTTCTAGCACTTCTTGTCAAGAACATGTCAAGAACAATTCCATGAGCTAATTGCGAGCTTGGTCAGCAATAACGCAAGTGTGGGCTTCGAATAAGGACACACTAGATTTAAGTGCTTATTTCGCTGAATGCTCAATCTCACTGAACCGATTAAAACAACTATCGGGTAGTACATGACATTAAAATGGTTAAGCAATAAATCATCGCAAAGGATTTGTTCCGTACAGTTTTGGTCAAAACAACAGACCCTTTATGAGAACCATTGCATAAAATTCCTGAATTATGAAGCTACTACTAATAGATTTCTCGACAAGAGAACATTCGGCATCAGATTCCAAATAAAAGTAAAACGACTCACCAGATTTTTCTCATTTACCAAAACACCCGATGTTACGCAGCTACCGGCACGTCGCTCTGCTGCTGCGTTGCTCGCGGCCGTCGATGACATCGCGCCATCAATTTGCCTCGGCGGCAACTCGTGGCAATGTTTTTGCTTAGATGGGTGGACTATGAACGAGCTCATAGCCCACCTGGTGCTATGTAGTTATTGGACCCACATATATCCACAACGCAAACGCGTCATCCACCCCGAGATACAAGTTTCAAGGTCTCAGCATAGCTACAACCGCTGCCCCACCATTCAAACCGAAATACACCACTGCTTCACGGCAGAAATAGGCAGGGTGACGGTACCCGTGCGGTCGATGGCACTATACGGATCACCCGTCTGGTGCCACGTCCTTACCCACTAGATCGTCGCTGCGCTGCGACGGCGGCAGCGCGCGATCGCGGTCAGAGTCATTCAAGGATACCTCACAGTCTCCTACGAGGCGGCGCGCCCTAGCGCAAGTGCAGCCGGAGCGCGAGGGCTCCAAACTCGGCAGTCCGTGCTGGAGGCGTAGTCTCGTCATTTGGCGGACCCGTCGGCCGGCCTCCGTACCGTCGAGGCGATCTGCCCGGTTCTCGCAGACTGGGTGGGCTGCGACCGCAGAAGTCTCACCTCTGGCTACCTGTGCAGACTCACAAGACATCTTACCACCAGCCACCACGCAAATTACAATTTTGCGGGTTCCACCTCTACTACACGATGTTACTCCCACACTGCGGAAGCCAACCGCGAACACTTGTCAAGCACGCACAAGCACACACTTCACCCGAAAAACTGGCATCCGCCTGCGGGACCCGAACACCTCCGCATCGTCAGACACGAACGCACCGGACGGTGTATCTTACAGGTCACGACGACTTCAAATGTGTCAATTTTCTTCCCCACGAAAAATTGCTTGCTTTCTTGTTTGCTTGCTTGTCGTCATGACAGATCCATTATTGTGATCGAACTTCCACTTGAGACTTGCACTTGCCTTAATTTCTTGCAACAGCTTGTTTCGTGTCCTATTTCCGCTAGTAAATGCCATGTGATAAAGTTTCTTCGTGGCTCAGATCTTCCATCGAGGTAGCAGACGCTATTACACGACTTGCGTATGCTGCATTCACGCTTTTGTGGCTTACCATTGCTTAAATTGATAAGCGTCGCAGCAAGAATTTTGCATAACGAGCGAGAAATAAGTCGCAAATGCCTCCATGTGACACTTACGTATGAAATCCGCGACAATCATGATAAGGCACCGCCTTTCAGGGCCCCACTGAAGACTACAATGAGCCGTGCACCATCCAGTAGACGTTCATCGAGGTACATATCAATCGTAGCGCACCAAGCACATGGATCGGAATCTGTCTGTTCCCGAAGAATTTCTGACCCGTGATCTCAGATACCGTTACTGGTATTCTCATCTGCATCATGTTTTTCCGCTGTACTTCGAACATGTTCAAACACGTCACGCCAGTGAGAGTAGAGTCCTGATCCTTCACTTCTGATGTCGGGGGAGATACAGATGGAACGTTTTTAAAAAGTGTGACGTCAGCATTGCTGACGTCACGGTTATTGCTTTGTTGACGATAACCCATGTTTGGGTTTCCGAAACAAAACTTCACGAGAACTTCACAAGAACTTCGTATATTGCACGAGAAGCATAACAACGTTACAGAGATATCCGTACAGTACAACGGCTCGGACACGAATCAATCAGTGCTAGACAGCACGGCCGTATTTATGGGGCTTCGTACCCGTGAGCGTGTTGACACGTTTTAAACACGTGAGCGTGTTTACACGTTTTTCAAACACGTGAGCGGGTTTACACGTTTTTCAAACACGTTTTAAAGTACTGAAATTACAATAAAAGGAACTGTTTAACATTAATTTCTTATCACAGAGTAATTAGTTGATGATCAGTAGGTAAATAGTCATATTTGCGCCGACATATATTATATACAATAAGCTCGCAATGCTAACAGCCGCCTCCAATGAAGGAACATCGCTTGACGTGCTGGCTGCCTTAGAAGCGAACGGTGAGAGAGACGCAACCCTATCCATCTATATCCACGATCCTCTGCCAAGACTATTTGACTAAGAAGAAGAAGAAGAAGAAAGCTCTGAGATGTAGGCAGCGGCTTGGCTCTGCCCCTGGCATTGCTGAAGTCCATGGGCGACGGTAACCACTCACCATCAGGTGGGCCGTATGCTCGTCTGCCTATATGGGCAATAAAAAAAAAAAAGAAAGATGGGGAAAAAAGAGGATCGTAACCATTAATCTACAATCCCAGAGACTCTCTCTCGAATCTTCTCCAATCTTCATAATCTTCAATATTACCGGATTCAACATAAATCGCTTATTAGAATTTGAAAGTCCCTGCCCACGGACCTGTACATAAAGGGACACTTGATAATCATTATTGAGAGAATAATTGAAATTATATTGTATGTATCTTCAGATCTTTGGTACCCACTGTTAGGCATCGCCGTTTTTATGCCATAATGTTCGCTTACCAGCCATTCGCATTCACGTCAAATTATATGAAAATTACCTCAATTTATTGACTTTAGGTTTGAAAACATTCAGAACTTTTAGTACTTCGACAAGGATTTTGATGGACAATCTAAAGACTTACTTATTTTAAGAAGAAAAAAGAACATTTAGATGGGATATCATAAATTCTGCCACCCACTTTGACAGGTCATAAGGTTGATTTTCCTTTGACCAGCAAGCATAGATAGCTGCTTCGCCAGAATAAGAGCTAGATTAGTTGAGTTAAAAATTTAATATAATGTTATTTTGTTTTATGATTAATGAGCACAGGCATATTTTCGCCGAGCGCGTACAAACTTTTCTATACTATCATTAATTTACGACGAACAGCGTGCTAGATATCTTAAGAAATGCTATTTAAATATTTAGCAATCGTCCATGAAGCGTACCCCAACACCATTAATCTATATATATAAAAAGGAATCGCTGTTCGTTAGTCTCGCTAAAACTCGAGAACGGCTGGACCGATTTGGCTCATTTTGGTCTTGAATTATTCTTGGAAGTCCAGGGAAGGTTTAAAAGGTATATAATTAAGAAAATGCTAGGAATTAAATAAAAATAAAAATTTTACTTTCCCTTTGATGTGTCCCCCGTCGGACGGATTCCTTTTGTTTGTTTTAAATTTATTTTATACAAAAGTTTAGGTCTTTTATTTATCGATTGAGGCACTACGAAGTCTGCCGGGTCAGCTAGTAAATTATAACTCAACTCATATTCAAATGAAAATAAGCCTCTATTTAACTGCGTTTTCAACGGAGATCCACAATAAACACGTAATGCTTTTTCAAACGCATTACGACTTATATTCATGTCCCATTAACATATCGCGACAACTTATTCGAATATACATTTAGTGAGGTGCAAGAAAATTATGTACGCATTTAGATAAGTAAAGTATTTGTTCGTATTTATTGATATGAATTTATCGTGAGGCCCATCTCATTATAATAGTTTGTTTGTTGTTTTATTCTTCAAGAAAACAGTTCGTTCGTTTTTCTTTTGCTTAGATGGGAGGACGATCTCACAGCCCACCTGGCGTTAAGTAGTTACTGGAGCCCATAGACATCTACAACGTTAATGCGCCACCCATCTTGAGATAAAAGTTCTAAGGTCTCAAGTATAGTTCGTTGTTAGGTATGGGATAAATGTGAAGGCATAAAGAGCTTCAGTCAAGTACACATTCTGTACTTCTTGTTCCGCATGTAATTTTCAATTTAACCAAAGACCTGTTACACTCATAAAGCTCGCCACCATGGACTTCTGTTCGGAGAAAACTAGACGTGATATTTGGGAGCCGAAATATGTATCTTTTCAAAATACCACCGCTTGGTAAAGCATAAATATAGTTATGACATTTTAGAAGACAATTTAGCAACACTTTCTTATATGGAACATCGTCCGGAATGTCCACCCCAGGAATTCCAATACTCTCGGACTGTTACATGGATAATCCCATTCTCGTAAAAGACCTTTGGGTAGCTTAATCGACGTAAGGAAGATCTTCCACCGAGCGGGTAATATTGCTCGGTAGACCGACAGTCCGAATGTTTTTTTTTTCCCTACCTATGCTGATAGCCTTGAGAGGCTATTTCAGCTTCGCCCTAACGTTTGTAGGAGAGCTCGCGGGGCTCAACCGGAGAGTTGCTAACACTGACCCTAGCAAGAGCAGTGCTTCGCAGAATCTACCACCGGACCGGAAACGCGACCCACTGAGAAGATCCGGCGAGAAACTCAGTGGGCTGTGTCTATGGGTTAGTTCGCTCGTCGAGCCCTTCGTCGCAAGCGACGGGTTCGACGACGACGGTGACCGGTGCTTGTGGTGCCTAAAAGCACCGTTAATGGATGACCGAATGTTATTGTTCGGAACTTGTATATATGCGAGCTTATCTTGAAAATGTCGTAAGCGAGATTCAGGCATCTGTCAAATATCTTGCATTGTATGATGGCTACCGCAACAGACTGAATCGAGATCCCGTCATCCTAGAATATAAATAGATACCTAAAATGAATCTAAGACGGATAAAATCGTTATCACATCACTTAACGTATACATCGCTGCAATCACGCTTTTAATCTAATTTTGTTTGCTTGCTTATTGGTTTGGTTGCTTTTTTTTTTTTTAATACCTAGTGGCCCTGAGTAAATAAGGCGTAAGTGACGGTAACCACTCAGCATCAGGTGGGCTGTATGCTCGTCTGCCTATACGGCAATAAAAAAACAATTAAAATATTGGATATTTTTTGAGGATATTTATTTTTTAATATTGTTTTATTATTAAATTCGGCTTAATTGGATTTGTTTTGAACAGATTAAAGCCACCCTCAATGAACATAGAGTAAATATATTGTCATGTTCTTAAATATCATATTACTCGATAAGCAATTTCTTGAAATGATCCTTTCCACCTTAAATTGCCGGCCTACGTTGCTCCACCGACACTCTAACTTTCAGTTTAAGCTTCTATTAATTAATCATATTTTAGTATTTATTATTCAAGAGCCAGGTTTCTCTATGTCATTTTTCTACATCGCTAGTCATCGGTTAGAACACACTTTCACGATACCAATCGAACCGAGAAATTCCTTCATGATCAACATCCAATGCAGTCCGTTTCAAATTTAAATCCACGCTCGGCTTTCACGTAGCAAGGTAATAATTCGTAGCGTTTCCTTCGCCACGTTAATGTGTGCGACTAACAATTATCCAACGTTGCATAGGCAACGATTTTTTTACCGTTCGTGCGTAACGATTCCGCACGTACGGCCACGCGATTAAACAACGCTGCTGCCAACGTAACGCGAAAAAAAAAAACTTTCGCGCCATTTACAAGCTCGTGTGCGTCCGTAGGCGCCCCCGCCTCGCCCACGCCCCCCCGACCAATCACGGAAACCTATCCGATGTTATAACTAGTAACGCGTCGCCATGTTTGTTCGACAACGTTCGACGCGACATCGTTAGCGTTCGTGAGCGTTATAATATTTCAATACTCAATTACGCTATCCGTCAAGTCTGCCTTCCGTCGGGGCCGGCAATTTTGTCATTCAAAATCGTCGCAACCAGTCCTCGGCCAGTTATGGAATTAATTAATGGTCGGTGGTCGCTGGCGGCCATAATATGATGTAAACGAGCACTTGGATCGTCTCGCATGTATAAGAAAAACGTTGGAAGCGCGTGTCCGGATCGTGACTACATCAGTCAAATCTGCGCTTGATATTCAGAGGATAGCATTCGTTACGACAACGCGTGCGACTCTCATACATAACACAGATTACTTTCTGTATACATTATTGTAATGCGTCCTGTTACAGTTATATAGATCTATACTAGTTTTTTTTTTTTAAATCTCACCGGCGCGGCGTACTTTGTTAATGGCCGCCTAATAATTCATTTTGTATCTATTAGGTTAATTCATGATGACGTTCCGTAAAAACCGATGAAAACGAATGCCTTTCTTAATAGGCTAGAATACTTGTTTTTCTCCTCTCGAGTCACTGTGAGACTGGCTTTATTAAATAAATCATTCGGCTTTAATAAGAATGGTAGATACATGGAGAAATAAAAACGATTGAAGTATATAATTTATGGAGCCATTCATTATGAAGAGAACATTGCAACTTTTTTTTTACAAATGAGTCTACTATTTGTTTTAAAAGAATGAAATAACCATGAAATCAAACTTGCCATAACCGGCCATAATAATTAAGCTCCTCGGAGACGTTACAATCAAACCTTTTGTCGAGCTGGAACATGACAAAAGTCTCACAAAACAATACCAAAATACTGCGGAAAGCACAACTATCACCTTTACGCACTTCAAAATACGATTCAGTGTAACTACAGTCACAAAAATAGAACAGCAAATTAAATGTTGTGCACGCAATACGTAAAAGGCGTTCCGTATCACGCTAAAAGCGTTGCATTTAGTTTTACATATTGCACAATGGTAATAGGACAAGAGCTCGTGAAACGGAACGTAACGATGACAGGTTACATAGACGGCGAACCGCTATGAAACCAAACTAAGTAGGATCATCCATATTGTTAGTTTAAAAGAACAATAGATTAAAAATGTTATGAGTTCCTTCACATTTTGGAGGTAAATAAACAGTTATCGCAAATCAGAAAGATTTTAATCCTGAATATTCTTAGACGAAATATTAAAAAATCGCGTCCAAAAGTATTTCGAGTCGTTATGAGTTCGAGAAGTATGTATTAATTAAAACGATATAAGTAGCTTAAGTAATGAAATAAATATATACTTTTAACCTATTGCATAGCTTTTATCGCGGGCCACGAGCGCGGCGTCCGAATCATGAAATTCCGTAACGAAAAAAACCTTACACCCCTCACTCCGCCTACCATGTAGCTCGCGTTCAACACATTCACACGTTGCGCTTGTGTAGTGTTTGTGAATAAGCGCGCGACGTGGCGTCGCACTGTATGCGCATCATGAAGAGTCTGCCCATCTCTCTCCCGCGCGGTCTAGCTCATGAGTGTGAAGAGGACAGTTAAGGTTTTGCTTTTATTAATATTTAATATAGCGTGGTCTTGTTTTATTATTGTTTTAATATTAAATTATCATTGTCTAATTATAATTGCATAAGTTGATAAAAAATGCTATGCAATATGCGCTTTACCGCGGCAGTTCCCGAGTGCCACACGTTTTCTTCTTCAGAGACGATTCGTTGACACCCTTTATTATACATAGTATGGTGTAGGTGATTAATCCAAAATATGGATATGAAATGCATTAACAAATTCCTCGCTTCCAATTGAAATGCATTGAAGACAAGAAATAGCAGTAAAATTATACTGACAAACAAACTGACAAACTCTGTAGAAGTCCGAAAGTCTTACTAACATATAAACTATAAAAATATGACAATAAATATATCACTTCGCACCCTAGATACATACGTTTTTGTTTAGGCTGGATAATCAAACATTAAATCGCATTTACTAATATATGAAATTACATATTACGCAAAACATTAAAACTTTAAAAAAAGTGTTGGAAATTATGACTGTGCTTGCTTTCCTTTCCGAAAAATAAAAGCCTTAATAGTAGACACATAACTATTAAGGCAGCGATGCTATAATATAATCCTTAGAATAACTTTCATTACTGTAATAAACCATATTTTTTCGAACGCCATCTTGTCACAAAGGAACGTCTACCAACATTAAAATGAAATGATTTATTTAAAGAAATTCGAAACTAGTTTTTTTTTTCCTTTCGAACTGTCAATTATTGATTTAAAAAAATCACGGGCTGCCAATCTAACAGGCTATCAGATCAAGAGGCTGGCCGCGGCAACTTAATAAAGTCGTCAAGAAAAATGTAATTTGAGATTTAATCGGCTGTTCATAGTTTTATTTGTGCTCCCGAGTAATTGGACGGAATTGTGTTGAAATACTTAATTTTAATCACGAATAAAAACTCGTTCAGTGTTTCATATATTCAATATAATGAAGTTTTAATATATTTTGGAACGAAGTTCCTTATCGCGCGTTGTGAAAGGGGGCTAGACGGAAAAAATTCTTACGAAAAGTTGTCACGACACTTTTTAGATCCGTCATTCTGACCAATCAACGTGTAGGCGCTTATCGCGTGACATTGCTCGTATCCGATTGGTCCGCGTAATGAGTACAGTTTCTCGAGATAGCGTTTCAACAATAGTAATTTAGTTCATAGTATTGTTTTTTTCTTCTTCATAATGCCGTAATTTATTATTGTAACTTAAAAAAAAATTACAATTCCTTCACTAATTAATCGAAAGAAACTTCGTTCCATCCGGGTGTCCCTTGACACCTCTGAAGTTTTTTTTTCATCGTCATGTTTGCATGTGTTTTTTTTATTGCCCTTGTAGGCAGACGAGCATACGGCCCACCTGATGGTGAGTGGTTACCGTCGCCCATGGACATCAGCAATGCCAGGGGCACAGCCAAGTCGCTGCCTACCGTTAAGTACTCTCCACAAGCATCGTTTGAAGAAGGATATGTCATAGCGCTCGCGAAACACAGTGGAGGGGAGCTCATTCCAAAGCCGGATGGTACGTGGCAAAAAAGATCTCTGGAAACGCACTGAGGATGAACGCAGTGACTTCAGGTAGTATGGATGAACTCTACTCCAGTGGCGGGCGGTGCGATGGTAAAAACGAGATGATGGTATCATCTCAAACAATTCCTCAAAAGACTCTCCATGGAACATACGGTACAAAATAAAGACGTGTGTACAACAATAAAATTGTGTTACAGATTACAGAAACTTCGGCTCAGCGAGAATCTCGATTGAGTTCACATCGTTCTCAAATAATGGCCACTCGAATTAGGGTGAACAGGGAACAGCGTGACGCAAGTTTGTCCATCTATCGTGAATCTTATGCATTATCGCGTGAATCTGAGACATTCACTGATAGGGAATCCCGCCTGAACTTCTCAGAGGGCTTGGACAGCAAATGCCCGGTCTCAGGAGACACTTGAAGAACGAGAAACACGTTAAGGGCTCGGCGAGTAAATTAACCCACAGACACAGCCCACTGAGTTTCTCGCCGGATCTTCTCAGTGAGTCGCGTTTCCGATCCGGTGGTAGATTCTGCGAAGCATTGCTCTAGATAGGGTTCGTGTTAGCAACGTCGTCAGGTTTGAGCCTCGTGAGCTCACCTACTAGTTAAGATTACGCTGAAATAGCCTCTCAAGGCTATCAGCTTAGGTAGGAAAAAAAAAAGATGATAAAAATAAAAACAGGATTCAATTTTTTTTTTAATCTACTACTTTTGTTAATAATATCATGTATTCTAATGTCAATTCGTTTCTAAATACACAATTTATTTTTAGACATCACGTATTAACAAACCCCCTTAAATCAAATCAACAGCCTACCCACATTGATATTACAAAAATCTGTAACACGGACCATCTTAAAACAAACGAGTAAAGTCCACAATCGCATGACACTGGCTGTCATTTTGAAGATGTAAATACCATTTACAAACGCCGTCACGTCGATCCTTATGAATAAAGCATTACGGTTGATTTCCGTATGAATTTTAGCGTGGTGTTTTGGCAATGTTTTGAAGGAACAACTATGATGGAAGAGTATGTCTTTGTGGGTAATACACGAAGTATCTCCCACACGTTACATTCCGTGATACATGTCACTATACTGTTAGTACATTAATAATAGATCCTTGTTCAAATTTACCGTAACTTTTTTATGTTAAGATTATTTAAAACCTAAAAATTATTTAAATTTCGAATAGAAATATTTGGCGCGAAAACTATTGGCTTCGCTTAGGAAGCGTATGCACATACCTATCGCTATTTGTATTTTGAAAAAAAATAAAACTTCTACATTCTTCGTAAGTCTAGTTCGCTTTACTATAGATACCGTAATAGACGTAGATAAATAGATAGACGAGCATCCTATGGATCGTGGACCCATTCGTCCAGCGTTGTAGACAAAAAAGAAGTGTTCAGCAGTGAATGATAAAGTTGGTATTGATAAAGATCGTATTAACTATCCGAATTTACTTTAAATACATACTTGTATAAAATATTTATTCAGATACTAGGGACGTCCCGCGGCTCATGTTTTATATTTAGAATTAATGATACAAATTTTATTTCTCGTTAAAATGTATTGTTTGCGGAGGGACTTCGGTTCCCTCTGTATTTTATACCGTATGTTCCATGGGGAGTGCTCTGAGGAATTGTTCGAGATGATACCAGCATCTCGTTTTTACCATCGCACCGCCCGCCACCGGAGTAGAGTTCATCCATACTACCTGGAGCCACTGTGGTCATCCACAGTGCGTTTCCAGAGGTCTTTTTTGCCACGTACCATCCGGCTATGGAATGAGCTCCCCTCCGCGGTAACCACTCACCATCAGGTGGGCCGTATGCCCGTCTGCCTACAAAGGCAACAAAAAAAAAAAAAAAAAAAGGTCACATTTTTCGTTCGTGATGACGTCAGCGTAGTGATTAGTAATTCTATAGCAATAAAATCAGAATCGGTGTAATACTAGTGCTGGGCTTACTCTACGGGGATTAAGAACACAGACCCAGAGAATTTCCAAGGACTGCATGGTTCGGGGAGTAAACAAAATGTTTGTGTGTTACTTTCCGTATATTTTAGAAGATTTGAAACTGACCAATAAAACACTCAGGCTTAGATAAACACAATTCATAGACGATTCGATCAGGTCAGTCGACGAGTCAGGTCGATGCCTTTGCCTAAAGTGAAACCCAACCATCGACAATACTTATACCATAGATTATATAATCTGTATAATACACACTAGTATATGGCAGATTGACTTTTTGGCGGGAACGCGAGGAGTGAAGTTGTGTGATTTGTTTTATTTTGTCTATTTAGTGTTTCTTCAGGTTTAAATGTGTAATAACGGTGGTTTATTAACTGTTTAATATCTGTGAAAGTGCACAAATGTGGTAAAATGAAACAAAGCCGCTGGACGTAACTTCTCGGGATCCTCCAAAAAGTCCACTGAAAAAATCTCAGTAAATGACCACCATTTTACTGAGATTAGGTATATTTCATCCCATATCATTTCATCTCATCTCATTTAATTTCATCCCAGTTAATTAAAGCCTCAAATTAATCATCTTCATTTCATTTAATATCATTTCATTTCATTTCACTCCATATTATCATTTTTCATAAAAAAAGAATATAAATTAAAATAAGAGACTTAAAGGTCTTAGTTACCAGGTCATAAAATTCCTTAAAAAAAAAGTATATCGCAGATTATACAGATATATGCACTAGCAAGTGAGGATCGAGGATGACTAGCGCGCTACGTACGTTTTTTCATTTCTATATCACAAACCGAACAATAAGATTTATTTGCCAAACAAATCTTCTCCCTGCCTAATCGCTGGTCTCAGGGACTATTCCACATACTCTCAGACTGGTAGGTGAGCTCATAGACTCAAATAGGAGCATTTCTTCGTTGAATCTGCCACCGGATCGGAATAGCGGCCCACTAAGCAGCTCCTGTCAAAACTCAATGGATATTTTTACCTTTTTTTTTTTTTTTTTTGTTTTTTTTTTGTCTTTCGTGTAGAGGGCCGAACCTCCTACGAGGTCCCCGCGCAAAAGGGGCGCGCGGGGTATGTGGGACTCAACGATCTGCATGGTGTTGTGAGCAGACCGCGGGCCCAAGGATTTTAGGGCCCACCCACTAAACGACTCCCCTGCACTCTTACACCCGAAGTCCGATCCCCTCCGAGGTCAGAACCCGGATGAGGTTTACTGGAGCACCTAATTGAAATAACGTTTTGAAACTTAAAGCCCTATAGGCTCTAAGCGCGTCCAAAGAAACCGGCCATCGTTAAACAATGAAATAGTTACAGTATTAGATAGAACGGTGCGTATTGTTTTAGAAGATAATAGGCATTAATAACATTTCGAGAGCGCGAGGTACGTCCGCCGCGTTCGACATGCGCGCACACAATACAACGCATCTTTACTTAAATAAATGGCGCACGGTAATAATGTGGTGTGGTGCAAGACATAAGATATGACAGTGACATTATTTGCATGTACGTGTTGTGCCGGAACCACACTGCGTCATCCGCTATTCGTTATACGGGCTTTTCACGCGCATATGGCGTAAGCGCGGAGAGTATATTCGCTTTATTCGTACGCATAACATATAAGAACGAATAGTAAATACGCGTATCCGTGGACCTGTCGATTTTTTGACACACTTCAAAGGACACGAATAAGGCGAATGTGCGCATCGACTGCCCACACTTCGGTGAGTCATTCGCTCGGTTGCGGAGGTGATAATAATAATAATTATAATCATTCACCAGCGTTTTCTTTTCGGTCTTTTAGTAACTTTGTACTTGTACAACAAGTACTGGTAAGAAGCATTTAGGAAATAATAAATTGCGGCAACTCTCAAAACGTCCATCGCTCCACGCAAACAACACACATATTTGCCTTATTTGGCATAATTCAGCGTACCAGTTCGAAGTGTGGATGGCATGTTTGTTGTTTGAGTGCATATCATATATTTTGGCGAATACGGCATAGTCATATAACGAATAGCGCATAACGCAGTGTGTTTCCGGCATTAGAAGTGGAGTGTCACGTGCTCGCTCGAGCGGATATTATTGTTCTGTGTGCTTAGTGCGAGCTTTTTAACTTCTCGGTCGCATAAAAGCTAACTCAAATTTGTATGAAGCTGGAACAGCGTCCCTGGCAGCAAACGAAAGGCTGCTGGTATGCAGCGGCTTAGCTCTGCCCCTGGCATTGCTAACGTCCATAAGCAACTGTAACCGCTTACCATCAGGTAGACCGCATGTGCGTCTGCCTACAAAGGCAATAAACAAAATGCTACATATTTTCTAAATCTATCCACTGTGTTGAGAGAGTTTAAAACAAAACAAAAAAAATAGTAACAATTGCAAGTTGTCGCCCGCATCCTCGCTCGCGTAGACTTCAAACAACTTCATTTGTGAAAACGAAATAAATGGATTGGAATAAACAATGGATGTTGTAACAATTTAAATTAATTGTTGATTCCATGTAAAAACTCATTGTAATCTCCTTTAAGGCTTAATACTTCCAGAGATATACGCAAACGATCGGCTTATGATCTATTCCCCCTCCATTTATTACTGTTTTTCAATGCACAGAAACCGGATTCTATTCTTATTATTATTATTTGTATTAAATTGATAACCTTGATTATATTAAATCTATAAACTCGCTCCGATCCAGTCCTTTAGACCACACGACGAACCTCGATAGTTCACGTGCACCATTACGGGCACGATCCGCGCATTGTCGCCAAATTGTTTCATTATGGACATTCGACACATTGTTGGTAGACAGTCGACGCGAGACATTGTATTGTGAGGTAACATTCTCAATTGTTAGTTACACAATAAACTGCGGACCGCAATTTATTTATTTATTTATTTTAGTCTTCTTACAAACTAACAGTATAACCAAAACCATTTATTTTATGGCTTAGATGGGTGAACGAGCTCACAGCACACCTGGTGTTAAGTGGTTACTGAAACCCATAGACATTATGACGTAAATGCGTGACCCACTTTGAGATATAAATTCTAAGGTCATAGGTATAGTTACAACGGCTGCCCCACCCCTCAAACCGAAACGCATTACTGCTTCACGGCAGAAATAGGCGGGGTGGTGGTACCTACCCGTGCGAACTCACAAGAGGTCCTGCCACCAGTGAATCTAATCTAATCTTCCAGGTCTCTATAGAGCGTAAAGATACCTTTCGAAGCGCGTCAAAAGATTTGGCCGTCTATCCGCCCGAGATAAGCTGTTTACGTTCATTCCATTAATTTGGGTCAATAAATAAGTAATAAGTAATTTTTCTTTATTTTAAAGCTAATTTTTTTTTGCCCGATGTGGGAGTCGAACCCACGACACTCGGCGCAGCAGTCAAGAGCACTTCCTACTGCACCACCGAATCGGTCAATCGGTCACACTTGTTTTTAACTAAACAAGTTTTCTAAATCAGGAGATTTATTTTAATGCGTCAATATTACAATTCGTTTGCGTAATACTCGTAAAAGTGCCTGGAGCCGCTGCGGTCATCCACAGTGCGTTTCCAGAGATCTTTTTTGCCACGTACCATCCGGCTATGGAATGAGCTCCCCTCCACGGTGTTTCCCGAGCGCTATGACATGTCCTTCTTCAAACGAGGCTTGTGGAGAGTATTAAGCGGTAGGCAGCGGCTTGGCTCTGCCCCTTGCATTGCTGAAGTCCATGGGCGACGGTAACCACTCACCATCAGGTGGGCCGTATGCCCGTCAGCCTACAAAGGCAATAAAAAAAAAAAAAAAAAAAAAAAAGTAAAATCTAGTTCTTCAATAAGGAGACCATGTATATAAAATGTATATAGTCATCAAAACTAAGTCAACATTTAAAACATCGACTCCGACAAACAAACATACAAACATAACAAGTTAATTCAAAAAGTGTAAACTACAAATGAGTCGTCTATTATCAAAGGTGGCAATCTGTGCATTTGGACAAAAAAATGTTATTGATATGTCAATACAGATTGATTTGAATATAATCGTCTCCTTCAAAGAATACGGTTCAAAACCTGCATTAAATAAAGGTTAATACTTAACCTTTTTTTTTATCTAAGATGTCGTTCAGAAGAGTTTTGTGACTGCCAATGGAATACAAAGTCAATAATTCGTTTTTCTGATTTACCAATAATTGTCCAAAAGTCACATTGCCGGCTTTGATAATAGTCGACTCAAATAACCAGTACCACTTATATAAAGCTTCTTAAAAGAAAATACAATTTTTCTCAACAAAGAAATTTTCTTTCGCTTCCTAATGACTACTTTGGTGCTCTAGAAAATTCTCTATTCTAGAATAAAGCTTCCCCTTATTTCGACGTCTACAAGAAGAAGCCGTTGCAGACAGATCGTTATCTTGTTTTTTTTTTCAACTCTGATAAATGGCTTCATTAAATGTGGAAGTTGTAAAACGCCTTATAAAGTCACTTCACTAGCGGAGTTCAAACGAGAGGCCTTAAAAATATACAGTATAATTCTCAACCTTAACATAACTAGCATGAAGCCGATTTCAGCTTGTAACCAAATACAGAGAATTGAAAAATTTAAAAACGTTTTAGCGTAGTGTGAATTAATACATCTTGTTACAGATGTAAACTCGTAAATACATTTTATTTTAAACAGCAAATTGATTTTTATTGAATACAATTAATTAACAACATTACACAAAAAACTATAAAAAATATATAATATTCATTATTCACAAACAACTCTACAATTTTATTACACTAACTAGCGACCCGCCCTCGCTTCGCTTCGGAAACATTAAAACACACATGAAACCAAAAATATAAAATAATAAAAAATTAAAAAAAAGTAGCCTATGTTCATCAGGGACAATGTCGGCTTCTAATGGAAAAAGAATTTTTCAAATCGGTCCAGTAGTTTCGGAGCCTATTCGAAACAAACAAACAAACAAATCTTTCCTCTTTATAATATTAGTATAGATATAGATTTGATTAAGTTTCAATCGAAGATATTAAAATTCGACTTTGTATTTTGTTTGCTTCCGGCTGCCTAAAATATTTTTTCTTTTGCATACACGAGTGAATGACCTCATGGCCCACCTGTTGTCAAATGCACAAGAAATAAACTACGTATAATAGTATATTGGTTGTTCCGCCCTTCAAAACGGATTGCATTAGTATTTCGCAGCAGAAATATGAAGGTGATGGTCCTATTCATGTCGGCTCTAAGCTCTAAAGCCTCCGTCAGTAAAACATGGATTCAAGACAGTATTACTATTGAACAATATAGCTTTGCATGACGTACCAAATACAATACAATCTGAGTACATCAACGTATCGTTTTTTACGTAATAATGACGTTTGCTCCGAGGAATTATTTGAGGTGATACCATCATCACGTTTTTCCATCGCACTGCCATGCGAGTTTATCCATACTATCTGGAGCCGTTGCGTTCATCTACAATACGTTTCCAGAGATCTTTTCTGCCACGTACCATACGGCTTTGGAGCGAGCTCCCCTCCACGGTGTTTCCCGAGTGCTGTAACATGTTCTTAAAATGAGGCTTGTGGAGACCACTTAATGATAGGCAGCGGCTTGGCTCTGTCCCTGGCATTGCTGAAGTCCTTGGACGACGGTAACCACTCACCATCAGATGAGCCGTATGCTCCTCCGCCTACAGGGGCAATAACAACCAAAAAAGACAATTTTTACAATCATAATTAAAACTACTGGTACAATTCAATCTTGGATTTATTATTATTTGTCTCATTATTACCAACACTCAAATATTGTGCTAACTACCCTCCAATTATGTATATAGGTATCTTATACCTTTAAACGAGCAATTCTTGTATGTATTATTAGAGGCGACTCCCTCTTAAGTCAAAGTCGATGGGCGGAGCCATTGACGACGAGCACTCACGTGGACTCGTGACGTCATCTGGAGGGGCAACCGACCGACCAGCGGGGACATCACGCCACCTCGGATCACTTTTGCTGGCAGCGCGCGCAGCGTTCACTTGTCTTAGATTTAATATTCTGTGTCGATCGTTCCTACCCACTTTTGTATTTTTTTTATTTATTTAAATTATTAAGCCGTTGCTAAAATCAGAAGTGGGATAGGGCTTGTGCCCTATCCGCTTTTGGGTTATCCTGGCGTACAGTTTATTTTTAAAATTTGCATTAAATTAACAAAGTAATGACCGATATACGTGTAACTGGAAGCAGGGTAGGAGGACGCTCGCATTCGCCGAATGTTCGAGACCAATATTGGAGAATAATATTGGCGCGTTTAATTGCTTAAAACTCAAATGTGAACGTTGCGCGTGAGTCGAGCCCGCTAGGGTCGCAGATAGAAGACGCACGTCCCTCGACCGCGGACGGTGGTGGCGCCGGACCCGTGGTGGCGTTGGGAATCACATCACCGCCGCCGTCAGAGTCCCGCGCGTACGACGCTACAGACAGGATCATCGGAGCATTAAGTGCACTGTCCAAAGTAAGGTCGAACCATTTTTATATTTCTAATTTTGACCCCAGCGTTAATGATATCGATCCTTGGTGCGAAGTAGATTTTTTTTGTCGGATACCCTCTTATGAAATGTAATAAATCACCAAGTAACTAGCTTAACGACTTTATCACAACCGACCTTACGGTCTATTTTTATTGACGCGATAGAACATGCTCGAGACTGAATGCTCAGTTTCGGTGGGTGGAAATAGCATTCGAAGGGTTCAAAATGTTACTAGTCGGCAAACTCCATCAATACGTCAATTAGACAACAGTCCGACTGTCCAGGTCGGTCGGTGATCATGCAAACGGGACGCCGTGTTGTTCCATCGCCGTGTCGATTGTACCCGCGTTTGAGAATAGATGTAAAATAGTTCCACCACGCGTTGTGACAATAAAAAGGCAACTACCACATCAGCACGGAAGTTAACCGAATCCATTAGATTCGTAAATTCAGATCGAGCTCATGGTTACCTTATTTCTAAGTTTTACCCTGCCGTGCAATACATAGACACAATGTGTAAGGAAGTAGAATGGGCTAGATCCTTAACTGGGAAGGCACTGAGTATTTGTCACGAGTTTTGAGCTGTCTTAAGAGTGATGAGCGTACTTGGTTACACGTGTGATTGTCTAGTGACCGGACGTGGGGTAACTTCGTAAAAGACTTTAAGCCGTTGTGTCCGCGAAAGTTAGAGTATGCCAATATTCTTTATAATGCTATGCAATTAGCATCAGATTGCTTTGCCTCATACGTCGAGTGCGCCAGGAGATCGTTGCTCTGTCTTAAGATGGTCAGAGTTCTGACTGACAAACTCGGAACTTTAATAATGATACGGGGCATAATGGGCCCTCTGGTTGACTCGCGAACGCTAGTCTACAGATTCACGATTTGATTTAATTTTTGGTGGAGGTCAGGTTAGGCCGAGTCCTCGTAGGGTTCAGGCACTAGTTGAGTCACCAGTGACGCGTAATGTCAAACATTCTTGGGGTTGACTGCATGCTCGCAGAGATTTACGTGGTAACATAGTTCACGTAGATGTTGTAACGTGGTAACATAGTTCACGCAGAGATTTACGTGGTAACATAGTTCACGTAGATGTTGTAACGTGGTAACATAGTTCACGCAGAGATTTACGTGGTAACATAGTTCACGTAGATGTTGTAACGTGGTAACATAGTTCACGCAGAGATTTACGTGGTAACATAGTTCACGTAGATGTTGTAACGTGGTAACATAGTTCACGCAGAGATTTATGTGGTAACATAGTTCACGTAGATGTTGTACCGTGGTAACATAGTTCACGTATATGTTGTGACGTGGTAACAAAGTTCACGTAAAGGTGTGACGTGGTAACGCAGTTCACGTTACGAGTATATTAGCTTGAGATGTTAACTTGGCCATGTCAACCAGACTTTACTCTCACAGTATATTATACACCCGATATGGTAACAGTGCCGTGTCGTCAGTACATCTAACGTAACTCAACAAGAGCCTACTATACATGAACATACTGAAATGTGATGTAAAATGCTCACAAAAACTACTAACTTTTACTAATGGTTCATGGTACCAAAATCATGATTGTAATGCAAACAATCTATTTCTATGACGATATCATAGAACACCCCGATAGCAACGCTGTGCACAGAGTGAGTCCTGCATCGTCAGAGATTGAAGACGGTCATGACATCGAGGTGAACGTGGACGTCCACCAGTCAGGAGAGGCCGTATTAGAGGCGACTCCCTCTTAAGTCAAAGTCGATGGGCGGAGCCATTGACGACGAGCACTCACGTGGACTCGTGACGTCATCTGGAGGGGCAACCGACCGACCAGCGGGGACATCACGCCACCTCGGATCACTTTTGCTGGCAGCGCGCGCAGCGTTCACTTGTCTTAGATTTAATATTCTGTGTCGATCGTTCCTACCCACTTTTGTATTTTTTTTATTTATTTAAATTATTAAGCCGTTGCTAAAAGTATATAATCTGAATCTCGGAAACGGCTCCAACGATTTTCATAAAATTTAGTAAACAGGGGATTTCGGGGACTATAAATCGATCTAGCTACGATTTATTTTCAGAAAATGTTGTTTTATTCTTGTTTTCAATAATCTACTCTTCCCGACATCTATTGGCGAATAATAATACTATTTTTCTTAATTGAGCGCAACTAGCCGCTTTAAAGACACAACAAGATGGCGTTATCAAAAAAAAAAACAGAGCAATGCTCGGTCATCATCTAGTGTAATGAAACTGGGAAATTATTTTTAATTACGTCTACGATTAGTCGAAAACCGAAGGAATTACACAAAAAATCTTTTTTATTATAAGTTCGTATTGCAGATTCTCAGTACACACGTTCCGAAGTATTACAAACGGAGTTACATGTAGGAAAGCGAAAACCGATATCAGCCGATAGCAACGTAGAGGAGCCCGGGACACCGACCGCGGCGGATAAATAAACGCGATGCAGATCCGATCTCGGATATCAACAATAGGGCTGCTACGAACAAACTGTATAATTTGACGATAATAATATGTACATACGCACTAGGATCTATGGCTATTTTTCGAATCATAAACACTTTTCATTACCTTTTTTTTGTTTTTTTTTTGCCTAGATGGGTGGACGTGTTCACAACCCACCCGGTGTTAAGTGGTTACCGGAGCCCATAGACATATACAACGTAAATGCCGCCACCCACCTTGAGACATGAGTTCTAAGGTATCAGTATAGTTACAACGGCTGCCCCACTCTTCAAACCGAAACGCATCACTGCTTCACGCCAGAAATACGCAGGGTGGTGGTACCTACCCGTGCACAAGAGGTCCTACCACCAGTAATTATACAAATTATAATTTTGCGGGTTTGATTTTTATTACACGATGTTATTCCTTCACCGTGGAAGTTAATCATGAACATTTGTTTAAGTACGTATTTCATTGGAAAAATTGGTACCTGCCGGCGGGATTCGAACATCCCGCATATGGTACCAGCATATGAATGCACCGGACATATTATCTTTTAGGCCACGACGACTTCAATGGGCCATGACGACTTGGATCTGCTATGGCTGTTTTTCGAGTCATAAACACTTTTCAATGCTTACGATTGAAATCTCACTTTTTTTGCTTAGATGGGTGGACGAGCTCATGGCCCACCTGATGTTAAGTGATTACCGGTTACAAATTTACCAACTTAAAGAAAATTCGACTGTGCAGTGTTACCCTTGAACAGAACCAAATTTTTTTCTCTCGCCAGCGACGGAAAAGGCGACTAAGAGATCCACCGTAGAACACCGGGTTTTGTACCAGTGTGTAAGTGAATCAACCAAGAAAACTTAACCAAGTTTCATCACAACGGCTTTTTTTCCTACCTATTCTAGGAACATCGAGGGGTTATTCTAGATTCGTAGGTGAGCTCACGGGGCTCAAACCTGACGTCGCTGCTAGCTTAGCAAGTGCAGTGCTTCGCAGAATCTACCACCGTATCGGAAACGCGACCCACTGAGAAGATCCGGCGAGAAACTCAGTGGGCTGTGTCTGTAGGTTAATTTACTCGTCGAGTCCTCCATCGCAAGCGAAGGGTTCGACGAGAACGATGACCGGAACACAATGGCCTAACAACTAATCTATGGTTTTTTTTTTCTTCATTTAAATGAATGCAAAGGAATCTACATACATACATCATTTATACTATGACGCTGTGTCATAAATAAACTTTTATTTCTAAAACTGATTAAACTGCTCTTAGTTAGTATCTCACAATTATAAAGTCACTAAGCAACGAACTACTCGTAAGTTCATTTCGTATTTACAATGAATAACGTTCCTTATAAGGGAAGATATATCGATCTAGATAAAAGATTTTCTATCTGCTTCATAAATGATAGAGCTTCATTTATATAACTAAAAGTACGTATCTACAATTTTATGTTTTACAATTTGTTTTTATCATGAATAACGTATTGTAACAGTCTTCTTGTAACGTGCTTATAAAGCTCCGCTAAATTATGATTAAAAAGAATATAAATAAAATAAAAAAAACATATGCATTGAAATAAATGCAATTCTCTTTTAAATACTAAAACTACAGCCAAAACTAAAGATTGCAAACGTAATATATTATTTGGAATGCTATTTAAATATCCACAATATCTTATCCGAATGTAAATTCTGGATGTAAACTATCTATCAACATAAAGTATGAATGCCCTTAAAATTTATACGTTGCTGTGGAGCATGAATCGATTCGTCTGTTTTATCGATATCTTACGGATTGCGACTCGATTCGAACGTCGATAAGAAGGCGATAACGTCCCGGGGTACATGTGTTAACCTCTAAACTCCAAGACGTCGACAGGGAAAAGGATAAATAAAGATTTAAATACGCACACATGCCATAATTTGCACATCCTAATTAATTTTTTTATTTAAACTGAATTAAATTAAATGTCTTTGTAAAACATTGCATTTGAATGTCAAAATATCAAACCGACTGATTACGGTAGTATACCAGTCTTTTAAAAACTGGAGGGAAAAACGCAACGGGCCTCTTTTTTTGTTATTATAATAATTAGTTGTCTTACATTTTCTTGAAAGTATGTAAAAAAAATAAAAATAAAAATCTAGATAAAACAAGAGGAAGCGCTTTTGCTTAAATTATACAATTTTTTTTGTAACTTTATAATACTACTTTTTTTTCTTATTAACCTTTCCTAGTAGCCTCGAAAGGTAATGCTAGCTTCACCAGAGGTGTAGTCGAGCTCACGGGGCTCAACCTGAAGACTTTGCTAGCAATAGCAAATTAACTTATAATAAAGTATGACACGGCTTAATTTACTTTACCTTATGCATCAGAATCTTGCAACATAATTCTTACAGACTTCAAGAAGTGTGATTAACTTGAAGAATTGTTCATTACATTATATTTTTCACGAGACTGAGCTACTTCAAGACATCCGATTACTTTGAAAATTTGCGCACGTGTCAAGAACTGATAAACAAACAGTAATTTTATTACGTAATATAAGTCGACTATTATCAAAGCCGGCAATGTGACTTTTGGAAATTATTGGTAAATCAGAAAAACGAATTATTGACTTTGTATTCCATTGGCAGTCACAAAACTCTTCTGAACGACATCTTAGATAAATAACAGGTTAAGTATTAACCTTTATTTAATGCAGGTTTTGAACCGTATTCTTTGAAGGAGACGATTATATTCAAATCAATCTGTATTGACATATCAATAACATTTTTTTGTCCAAATGCACAGATTGCCACCTTTGATAATAGACGACTCATATTAAGGTATGATTAATGTATGATTATTTTAACCCTTAGTACGACATGCTGTGAAATAGTAGAGTTTTTTATGGGGAAAAAATGTAATTTGTCCCCGTATAATTTTTATCTACTGAGTTTCTCGGCGAACCTTCTCAGTGGGTTGTAATTCCGATCCGTGTTCTTAGTGCTAGTTTTTTAACGCTCTCGATAGCGTAAAAGTTAACTCAAATTTGTATGCAATTGGAACGTTTGTGTACGTTTGCCGCTAGGGGCGCTGTTCCAACTTCATACAAATTGGAGTTAACTTTTACGCGTACGAGAACGTTAAAAAACTAGCACTAAGAACACCGGTGGTAGATTAAATGAAGCTCTTGCTCGAACTAGTATTAGCAAGCTATCTCAGGTTTAGCACCGCGAACTCACCTATGCGTTCGCGCGTAGTTGGAATAGCCCCTTAGGCTGCCAACTAGGATTAGGTAGAGGTAGGTTAGGGGTAGGTAGGATAAGATTAAGTAGGGGAAAAACTGACAAAGATGTGGCTGGTTTTTTTGTTTTTTTTTTTATTGCCCTTGTAGGCAGACGAGCATATGGCCCACCTGATGGTGAGTGGTTACCGTCGCCCATGGACTTCAGCAATGCCAGGGGCAGAGCCAAGCCGCTGCCTACCGTTAAATTAAATAGTTCCAGAGTATATTTGTGAACTATATATGGTATTCGAAGTCTGACTATACTTATTCTTGTTTCTTGTACTTACTAGCTAGAAAAATGGTTTATCATGGGACTGTCAAAACATTAAATGGCCACTGCCGTATTTGGAGGATATATATACCTTGGATATACCTCAAACAAACAAAATTGCAATTTATTATTAAATTAGTTGCGTTCAACGAGTCTGTGCATTATCTTAATTCAGAACAAAACATAACGTTAAATAATTACAATCTTCACAATAACTAACCAGAATTTTCTAGATTAATACGAGTTTATCTGGTTAGTTTTGATCTCAACTAAACGAAAATTGTAGTGTAACCACGAAATATGGGTGGACATTATTTAATTTTATTTTTTTGTATCATTTTTATCTTTTTTGTTATTAGATAATCTAAATTGTTGTGTAAGTGCTTATACTAATAAAATGTAAATCATTGAACTCAAAACGGAAGTAAAAGAAACACAAAAAAATTTTTTTTAAGGATTGAAAGATTGCTGGTGGCCCGGAGACCCTTCCAGTTTCACCAGGACAGGCGAGCAAAGGCTCAGCCAGCAATACTAAAATAAGAAACAGAAAGAGTCCCACCCTCTAAAACGTCCCAGTGGATATACTACTGGAGATATAACCCAATGAAGTTGATGTAAAACTCCTGTCAATGTCCCTACAAACCATGACAGAATGCGGTTGTTAAATGACATGACAAAATGTAGGTTAAGGGTAAGAATAAGAAGAAGAATTGGTAAATTAAAAAATAAAACAGCTTTCGTATCATTTTACTGGTGATAGAGCGTCTTGTGAGTCGGCACGGTTAGGTACCACCACTCTGCCTGTTTCTGCCGTGAAGCAGTAATGCGTTTCGGTTTGAAGTGTTGGGCAGTTGTTATACTGTAAATACTGAGACTTAGAACCGGTGCTTTTAGGACCCTCAAGCACTGGTCACCGTCCTCGTCGAACACGTCGATTATGACAAAAAGTTGAACTAACTTGAAAGTGGGTGAACTAACCCATAGACACAGCCCACTGTGTTTCTCGCCGGATATTCTCAGTGGGTCGCGATTTCGATCCGGTGGTAGATTCAGCAAAGCACTGCTCTTGCTAGGGCTAGTGTTAGCAAATTTTCTCAGATTGAGCCCGTGAGCTCTCCTACCCGTCCAGGCGTAGCTGGAATAGCCTCTTAGGCTAGCAGCGAATAGATAGGGAAAAAACTATAGAAGTAAAAAAAACTGCCGAATTGAGAGCCTCCTTCTTTTTTGAAATCGGTTAAAAATAGCTTCGCTCGCGAGCTTTGTCGGGGAATTTCGTAGCACATGTAAATATAAAACAAAATCAAACATCAAAGATTAATAAACGTCAATCTTGCATAACAGAATATCACTGTCGGCAAATAAGTTATTTTTTTTGCGAACACCTATAATAAAATTATAATATTTTAAAATATATCTTTTTGGTCACATGAATCCATACGTAATCTCGACTTAAGTCAGCAGCCCATTAAGCCGGAGATAAGTCAAGAGGCGAAACTAATGAACGCGAGGCTTCCACCGATCCGCATTAGCTTCCACTTAAACGATTAGATATATTCTACCTGTGTTTTATGAGGAAGCTACACGGTCTTATTAAATTGGTTTGATCGCCTTCTTGGTCTTATGGTGGGCTACTGTACCAGGGTGCGGCTAACCCCCTCGACCGGGTATCCGTAGATGGTTTTCGACGAGTTAAACAAAAAGGTAAGGCGAACGAGATTCGATTCTCATTATACTAATTAAACCATAACTAAATATATTAGTTCGATATAGAATATAGAATCAATTTAAAAACAAGGCCACGTAACTAACTAACCTAATTAACCTAACCTACACCAACAAATTAAGTACAATTTAGATCACTACATAGTATAAAACAAAGTCGCTTTCTCTGTCCCTATATCTGTCTGTCCCTATGTATGCTTAAAACTTTAAAACTACGCAACGGATTTTGATGCGGTTTTTTTATATATAGAGTGATTAAAGAGGAAGGTTTATGTGTATAATAACATCCATTAAATAATGGAGAAATGAATAATAAATTACAGTTTCCGAAGCGAAGCGAGGGCGGGTCGCTAGTCTATATCTATATCTATACTAATATTATAAAGAGGAAAGATTTGTTTGTTTGTTTGTTTCGAATAGGCTCCGAAACTACTGGACCGATTTGAAAAATTCTTTTTCCATTAGAAGCCGACATTGTCCCTGATGAACATAGGCTACTTTTTTTTATTATTTTTTTATTTATTTTTTTGGAGTTTACTCCTTTAGAATCGATTTACATATCGACGCTTGAAAGGCAAACATGACTAAGCGACAATGCGTGAACTTTACAGTAGAGCAATTTAAAGTTGAAATATCTGAAAAAAAAATTATTTTGACGAATCTAACTGTAGGATTGAAATTATTTTAATAGACCTAGATATAGTTTTTTTTTGCCCATCGAATATACTTAAAGGCTATTGCCTATCATTTGTGTATATAGCAGTTATTGTCGCTTATATATATTGTCCATAATTTGATAAACAGGTAAAATTATCTGAATTTTATATAAAAGGTTTCTCGTCACAAGTAAAATTATCTAAGCCAGCATTGAAAGATTTGGAGTAACATGTAAAACAATATGAGCTATCGTTGAAAGATTTTCAGTAACATGTAAAGTTAGACAAATTCGCACAGCTTACAGTTTCGTTTTGGGTATATTGGACTAAAGTGATCCCATAGTTCACAACAAATCGAGTAAATGTATCTAAATACTATTCCATTATTTTATGCATGTAGAAAGTGTAAAGAATTGAACTAAAATGTAATAAATACTATAGTAAATCATGCAAAAGAACGAAACCAAAAGAGCGAGACGTTTATGAATAAACATTTATTGTAAAAAACAATAGGGATATATTTTTTTGCAACAAAATCACGCTATTGCTATTATATTTTATACAATATTTTGCCAATATTAAATAAATAAACCATAACACATTGTAGTGTATTCCAATATAATACCAAAATCTAGTTATTGCCTCATCAGTCTTAAAAACAATAGAGAATTATTAAAACTCATAAAAGCTCTAGTTTTCAGAGTAAATCAAAAACAATAATAAATTGTATTCTGCTATTGAACATAACCAAACTTAACAACACTATTGTACCTAATATAATCAGTCTCCAAAGGCATACGATAGATATGCGACATGAGATCTTGTTATTTTTTGTTAATCAATCACAATCGTATAATGTCGTGCACGTGGAATGCTCAGAAACTCTTGTTTAAGACAATTAGGAATGACTTTTTCAGTGCAAAGTTTGAGCAAATCATCATATTTGGCTTTTGATATGGGTAGCTGAGACCTATAACAAGATGTTAGTGATAACTTGATTTTAGGCTGAACTTCGACATCAAAAGATAATGCAGAAGCATTCATAGATGTTTTGTATTTAACGCTTTGCTTGTATTTTTTGAAAGTCATAACACGGATCTTGCCTATTTTCCCGGTTTGGTTGCCTTTGAAGTACTTATCGCTAATACTATCCCATTTATAAAAATCTTCATAGCTCAGTCTTTCCACCTGAAAAGGCGATGAATCTTGCCTAGCTGTTGAAAATACTGTAAACCATTGTGATGATGCGTAAACAGTGGTATTTTTTGATCGATTCTCTACAATGGCACGGTATCGACATGTAAGTGTGTCCCGTCAAAAGAAAGTTTATTTGAATAATGCAACATTGCTAATACCGTATGGTTTTGGCCTGGACAACAGTCGCAATAGAGAAGTAATCGCGTAACGTTTCTTTTAGCATCAATGGACTGAATATATTTATGTAAAATAGTTGCAATCTCATTGGCACCACGCTTGCCAATACTCTCATCCCAGTAGTAACCAAAAACATTACGAGTTCCGTTTCATAAACACAAAAATTATATACGGCTAGTTTCCTACTACGAGCATAATACAAAAGCATAGATTGTGCAAAAGGCGTATTGAGTACTTTTTCCGAAACTAGCATATGAGATGACGGATCCTCTCCGTCTATATTTTTGTGGGCTCTAAAACGGGTATAGCTTTCTTCTTTTTCTGTTTCATGTTATTGCTTTTCTCTTTGTTTTTCGAGATTTTTCATTTTTTTCGTAGTGAAGAAAGACGCTTTTGACATTTGACTTTTATAGGTACATGAAATCCGATGTTGAAATTATCTAAGAATATTTACGACATTTACGATATTTATACGAAAAATTCTCTCGCTTACAATATTGTGTTGTGCTTTTTGTATAGTTTGTATATAAGTTGGAGATATTTCTAATTTCTTCAGAAAGGTAAACTTTGCTCGTATTTTGACTATAGTAATGCGAAGGTACCGCTGGTATTTTTTTCATTTTTAGTGCTCAGTTGGGTGGACGAGCTCACAGCCTAGCTGGTGTTAAGTAGTTACTGGAGCCCATAGACATCTACAACGTAAATGCCACCACCCACCTTGAGATATGAGTTTTAAGTTTTCAGTATAGTTACAACGGCTGCCCCACCCTTCAAACTGAAACCCATTACTGCTTCACGGCAGAAATAGGTAGGGTGATGGTACCTACCCGTGCAGACTCACAAGATGTATCTGCATAACTTTAACTAGTAGGTGAGCTCACCGGACTCAAACCTGACGATGTTGCTAGCACTGGCCCTCGCAAGAGCAGTGCTTCACAGAATCTACCACCGGATCGGAAACGCAACCCACTGAGAAGATCCGTCGAGAAACTCAGTGGTCTGTGTCTGTGGGTTAATTTACTCGCGGAACCCTTCGTCGCCAGCGACGGGTTCGACGAGAACAATGATCGGGGAAGTCAATCGTGAACATTTGTTAAGTACGTATTTCATTCCAAAAATTGGTACCCGCCTGCGGGATTCGAACACCGTTGCATCGCTACATACGAATGCACCGGACGCCTTATCCTATAGGCCACGACGACTCTGTAAACTTTTGATAAATCATTTTACGGAATCTATAGTCGTTTCTTTGGTCTTATTTGGTGGTTCACATCTCCCTCATGGGAACAAAATGCAAAATAATGTGACAAACGACTTTACTAAGCGACGCCCAGCTTACGAATGTCACATTTTACCAGCCCGCCAAAACGTGGTACGCGACTAGTTGCGCATACCCACGCGACGTATTTAAAGTTGCGCAGTTCCTTAGCGATAAAAAAATATATTTTGTTTACGGGTAAACATAACTAAGCGCCAAAAGTAACCATTGCAATTAATCAAGTAAAATTATCTAGGTGACGTAGTTATTAGAAATGTTGTCATGTAAAAATATTTACGGATGGAAAGGGATATTATATTAAACAAGTAAAACTATCTAAGATTCAATAGTATTCCATTTTGTTTCAGGTTAAATTGTATAGCTGTACCAATTACGACTACTTTGTATAGGTACAATCTACTAAGTGGTTTCAAAGAATAATTTCATAACAAGTAAAAATAAATAAATACAAACAAATGAAAATTTAAAAACATGAATAACTGACTAAGTGAATAATACCTTATTATTAAAATGTCCTAACTGCAGGATGTCTCTAAAATAACTTTTTTTTTGTCGTTTGGTAGGAAAAAACTCTGCATTTTTATGAAAATCACACCATATCTAAGCGACATAAAACACGTCACAGAGTGATGAAACCTATACTAAACGACGCAGAAAAATCAGACGATTCCAATGGTGTATCTAACTCATTTTACCTACTTTTGTCGCTTAGTCATGTTTGCCTTTCAAGCGTCGATATATAGGCCCGGGGTATGAAAATTATGGGGACCAAAATCGTACTAGCATGTCACACGAAATGCGTTATGCGCCTGATTGGCTCCTGATTGCGTGATGCGTGCGCGCGCCAATCAAAATCGTACTAGCATGTCACACGAAATGCGTTATGCGCCTGATTGGCTCCTGATTGCGTGATGCGTGCGCGCGCCAATCAAAATCGTACTAGCATGTCACACGAAATGCGTTATGCGCCTGATTGGCTCCTGATTGCGTGATGCGTGCGCGCGCCAATCAGGAGCCAACGCGCGGCCGCGTTATCGCAGGTGACGCCGGGCTGCTGCGCCGGCAGTCCGCCACAAAGCCTCGTACTGATCGCGCGTTTCTCTCATTATTGTATTTTCATATATTTGTTAGTCGTTTGTTTTGTGTCTCGTTAATTTGTTAATAATCTGTAGTGTATCGTGTTGTCGTAATATAGAACTATTTCTCGTATTGTTTCGTTTAATTTTTTATATCCAGTAAACTCCAGTCGTGCGTCGGAGCGGACACACACACTTTTTTTTGGTTTCATCTGTGTTTTAATGTTTCCGAAGCGAAGCGAGGGCGGGTCGCTAGTTATATATAAATTCATTTTGTTATTATATCTCAGATGTATCTATCGTAAACGTTAATGTACAAAATAAGTCAGTTTTTAAGTCTATTTATCAGTCTTATGAACACAAAAATATTCATTTCGATAAGCGCTGTAATTTCTGTTTGAAGCTCGAACGAACAGACTGATTTAAAAAAACTAAGATTAGAAGTTTTAGAGCCCACTAGGGTGTACCTGTTATGTTTTAAAGGCCTAGATAACGAAAACGTAACCTGTGTGCTTAGTGCGAGTTTTTTAACGTTCTCGATAGCGTTAAAGTTAACGCAATTTTGTATGCAGTTGCAACAGTGCCCCAGTGGCAAACGTAGGCAAACGATCCCATTCCATACAAATATGAGCTAACTTTTACGCTATCGAGAACGTTAAAAAACTCGCACTAAGCACACAGAAGTAGGTTTGTAGTTGGTGAAGTGTGACCAGCATATCGAATATAGCAATGATTTAAATGCCTTAAAGAGAATTAATTTCGTAAAACAGCGTTAGTAGTCTATGGTAAATAGTGTTGCTACTAGCAATATTAACAATCAGTTACTAGGCTCAATATACGAGTCACCTGCGGCCTAGCTAATTAAAAAACACCAAAAATCCTCTAATATGACCCTTCAAAAACAAAATATTTTCATTCATATATTACCTAGTCAGGTCATAAGTATTGTCACACAGTAAAAACTTTTCTTTTAGAATGCTGGCCACAAAAAAGTTTATTGAATTCGAATTTCGAATTGTTCATGAAAATAAAAATGTATACTTTTAGAATTTTACTCATGTCTAAATATGGAGTGGACGCTTAAAGAAGACCGTGTTGCAGTTATTGCGTTGCATCGTTGCGGTTACACGCCAATTCAAAATTTTAACATACTGAAAAATTTGAATATAACCAAAAGATTCATTTATCGTACCATCAAACGATACAATGAAGACTCTAGTGTAGATGACAGGTCAAGAAGTGGTCGCCCTCGGTCTGTTAGGACTCCAGCAGTGATAAAAGCTGTGAAGGCTCGAATTCAAAGAAATCCCAAACGTAAGCAGAAACTGTTGGCCCTTCAGATGGGGTTAAGCAGAAACACGGTGAAAAGGGTATTAAATGAAGACTTAGGGCTTCGGGCGTATCGAAGAAAAACAGGACATCGTTTGAATGCTCGTCTAATGGACCTGAGACTGAAGAGATGCCGCGCTTTGTTGAAGCGGTACGCGGGAAAAAAATATCGGGAAATTCTTTTTTCGGATGAAAAAATTTTTACCGTAGAAGAGAGCTACAACAAACAAAATGATAAGGTGTACGCACACAGTAGTGAAGAAGCGAGCAACTGTATTCCGCGTGTCCAACGAGGTCATTTTCCATCCTCGCTCATGGTATGGTTGGGAGTTTCTTATTGGGGCTTAACAGAGGTACATTTGTGTGAGAAAGGTGTAAAAACGAATGCAGTTGTGTATCAAAATACAGTCCTGACGAACCTTGTGGAACCTGTTTCTCATACCATGTTCAATAACAAGTATTCTAACAAGATTCGGCACCAGCTCATAGAGCGAAGAGCACACAAGACTGGCTGGCGTAGCGTGAAATCGACTTCATCCGGCACGAAGACTGGCCCTCCTCCAGTCCAGATTTGAATACGTTAGATTACAAGATATGGCAACACTTGGAGGAAAAGGCGTGCTCAAAGTCTCATCCCAATTTGGAGTCACTCGAGACATCCTTGATTAAGGCAGCCGCCGATATTGACATGGACCTCGTTCGTGCTGCGATAGACGACTGGCCGCGCAGATTGAAGGCCTGTATTCAAAATCACGGAGGTCATTTTGAATGAACTTTAGTGTCGTAAGAATCTATGTTTTGTTAAGTTCGTTTTGGTATATGAATGGTTACATAATGAATAAACTTGTTTCAATTATTTTACATTAAACATGTGACAGAATTTATGACCTGACTAGGTATATATATTAATACGTGAAGCAAAAACTTTGTATCCTTTTTTACGAAAATTGCGCTGACGGAGGAGTATGAAATTTTCCACACTTATAGAGAATATAGAGAAGAAGTGTACAATGTTTATATTTTTTTTAAATAATGCATAAAAGATACATTAAATCAATAAAGAAAACGTTACACACACTACATACCATGTATTTGAAGCACACACGCATGCATACTATTTATTGTCAAACTTTTGTTCTTGACGTCTGTTGTCAAATTGAGAATACATTAAATATTGTTTGTCTTTGTTAATATTTTTTATAGTGTAGTCTTGGCGAAATTTGTGATTATAGAAGTATAAAATACAATCATAATAGTGTACAAACTTACAATTCCAATTAATTATAGTCGAATTTCGACTACTGCGGGACCTCTAGTTCATATTTAAAATAACATTCAAATCATTACAAAAAAGAAGCACGTTTATTAAACATATATTATAATTAAAAAGTTTACATGACATCACAACGAAAGTGACATTTCAAGATGTCAATGGTGATATCAGAATAAAGGACCGTTTAGATGAAGAGAGTTACTGGTGTACGATTTTCGAAATAATATAAAAACTTTTCTTATCTTTTTTTTTCACGTATTTATATAACTTTAATTTTATAATATAACAAATCAAAATACTTTAACATAAATCAACTTACACAGTAGAACAAATCTTCCAATGCACTTGAAGGAGGCACAGTTCCCAAGACACTGGCTACGTTACCTCGTTGAACAGCCAGACTCACTCTCTGTGCAAAGTACCAGCCAGCCTTAGCATCACGTGTAACCCCCTTCAAGCGTTTGGAGATTTCTGACAAAAATTTCTTTGCTTCAGGGCCCCAAGGGCCCATCGTCTCAACCGCGAAAGGCAAAAAAGAATAAGAAGACCCCAAACCCGAATACTTCCGCTTTTTTGAAATTTCTGCTGAAGCTGCAGCTGAACCGGGGCGGGAGGAAGTACCATCTTAACTTTATTATCTATGTTCGTATAAATTTTTTGAAGTTCTTCGCTCTTACACGTAAACGCCAGTCACTACTGAATATGATAGTCTCGGTAAAATCAGATGTTAATCATCGATCGTACTGAACACAGTCTCAAAATCTTTTATTCCATACTTGAAACTTGTCAACAAGAACCTACTTAATACAAATTATTTTTATGAAAATAGGAAAGATTCGTTTTTAAAAACGTATGCTAAAATACAAGACGATTAGCTTAAGGTCTCGCGCCATAAGCCGTGCGGAAAATTCTCTACATCTATATGGACCTTAACAGACCTGTATTATAGCATAGAGCCTGTCATGTCACCTGTAGGCGTCTCACATGACATTCATACGTCGCTGCGCAGTGTACGTTGACATTGACAGATCGGAAACGATATAAAAATAAAAACTTTTTAATTTTTATACAGCACAGGGATTATCTTCGTCCCAACATGCTTCTTGCTCAATACTTACTACTTTTCTTTAATTTATCTATCTTTTATTTGCCAATAACTAAGTATGTAAGGTACTCGTGTTGAGATTAGCTTGTTTTTTTTGCTTTTGTATAGGCAACTACAACCTAAATGCTGCTACCCACCTTGAGACATGAGCTGTAAGGTCTCAGTTTTAACAGTACAACGGCTGCTCCACCCTTCAAACCGAAACGCATTACTGCTTCACGGCTGAAATAGGCTGGGCGGTGGTACCCGTGCGGACTCACAAGACGTCCTACCACCAGTATTAGTGTATTACCCGAAAATCACACCCGATCACAAAAAGTAGTCTCTAGCAATAAGGCATTCATTACTACAATCGAATACAAAATCAATTCGCAATATACCTGTAGATAATTTAATTAATATAATATTTGCGTTCTATTTGCATTATTCTCTTAATTGCGATGTTATTCAATTAGAGAGTTGTCGCCTTCCGCCCCCGCAATACGAGCGCTATTGTTTTAATGTACCGACAGCATAGTTAAAGCATGTCGTTTATTAAGGTATTAATTTATCTATACTATAATATTATAAAGAGGAAAAATTTGTTTGTTTGTTTGTTTCGAATAGGCTCCGAAACTACTGGACCGATTTGAAAAATTATTTTTCCATTAGAAGCCGACATTGTCCCTGATGAACATAGGCTACTTTTTTAAAAAAAAATGTTTATTTTTATTTCATGTGTGTTTTAATGTTTCCGAAGCGAAGCGAGGGCGGGTCGCTAGTAATAAATAAATAACTGTTGTATTTTGGTTAATTTATTAGTGCAAAAGATTTTATGTTTTCACTGTCTGATATTTTTAACAATACATGACAATAAAAACGCGAGATAAAACCGTCAAAGTAGATTTAATATGTTCATAATGATTTTTTATTACGGCCTCGACTAACGAAAAAGTCAGCCAAACATATTGTTTATGGTTTCAAAAACGATTTCCTTTCATTGCGTATCTTCGCGGATGAGCTTACGTCTTATCTGGCGAGTAATGTTTACCGAAGCTTACAGACATCACAGTGTAAATGCTGCCGCCACCTTGAGACGTGAGGTTGTAGTCTCAATTGTAACATATACTGGTTGTCCTACCATTCGCACTGGAACGCATGATTGATTCACGGCCGTGATAGGCAAGATGGCGGTGATTACACGCGCTTATAAATACGCCCAACCATATTAAAACATTATTTTTTTTATCTAGGAAAGATTACTGGTGGTCCGGTGACCTTTCCAGTTTCACCAGGACAGATGGGCGAGCAAAGGCTCAGCCAGGTAGGGATGGGATTTTCTAACAGAATTTATTATACGAACATTTAATTCACTGACAGTACAGCAGTTATTCAACTCCCGGCGAGCTGTCCGCGACGCGTGCTCCGCGTTATGATCTACAGTGCCTCTGAGCTTATGGCTTTGTAAATACCCTTACACAATGTTGCTATACATCTTAAAATGTACATAAGATTTAGATAAATAATATATCGCGTTAATACAATAATTGCGTTAATATGCGGAATCATTTTGTATCACCAATATTTTTCTCATAAACACTGTCAAAAGAGCGTAGCTTACCTTTTTTTTTTTTATTGCTTTCTATAGGCAGACGAGCTTACGGCTCATCTGATGGGAAATGATAACCGTCGCCCATAGACATTTTTTTTTTTTTATGATTGAATGTTTACTGGTGGCCCGAAGGCCTTTCCAGTTTCACCAGGACAGGTGGGCGAGCAAAGGCTCAGCCAAGAGGGGTGGGATTTGCTAACAACTGCCCGAGCGCCTCCGAAGGAGACCTAACAACTCAAGAGCAATTGTTTCGCGAATGAATCTACTACCGGATCGGAATCGCGACCCGCTGAGAAGATCCGGCGAGAAACTCAGTGGGCTGATGCATGGGTTAGGTTGCACGTCGACCTCTTTGTCGAGTTCGACGAGTACGGTTACCGGGGTCCCTAAGCCTGCCCCTAGTATTAGAGCTGAAGGCATCTAATGCAAAGGTTATTGGATTTGATGGATCCGTAAGGACGTGACCATAGACATCCAAAGTACATCAGTGACTCAGATGCGCTGCCTATCCTGGCCTGGATGGGCAGCCTTATGTATGTTACACCGGCTATCCTGTCCTTCAGACCGGAACACAGTATTACTGTTTTGCGGCAGAAATAGACAGGACGGTGGTACCAACCCGGGCGGGCTTCTACACAGAACCCTACCACCAGTTTTATAATAGGTTTTTGTTTTTAGTTTACCTATATTTTGACTACTATTAACAAAATTAATACATAATTTTATCTTACTTTAAAAGACAGATAATGTAACTAGTAAAAACTAAAAAATAAATGTTGCGAAGATTATTAATATTAAAAATATCATATGTTTAACCTCTAAACACTCTCCTGTAAAATTTAGTAAGTTTTGAGATTATACAGTTTTAATGCGAGAAGACGATACGTGCATAACTCTGAATGGTTCATCGTTATTTTGGGAATTAAGAGACAGTTCCCTTAGCCGAAGCGGGAATTGAAGTTCTATTCTTACATAGATTAGTGACGAGGAAAACTGCAGTGTTTAAAACTTTTGAAAACAATAAACGCAAGATTAAAGGGTAAAATAACCGAAGATATTATGACCCATCAATATTTGTATACTAATGCCCGTATCTTTAGACGTTTCGTAAAATAGTCCTCCACTCTTAACTCATCCGATGATGCTCGAGAATCCCCTCAAAACTTACTCGAGTTTGGTATTTTTAGTCGACCATTACAATATTCCTCAACTGTTCTCGAGCGAGGTAATAATGATGAAAATTTGATCAAGCTAGCATCAAACCCATAGAGTTCTGTAGTCTATGGTCATTGTTTAATGTCAAAGTCAAGCTGCCGCTGTCTGTTTGATACTAGATGAACTTGTTTGATGTTTTGGTTGCTGAGTTATTCGTAAATATGTGTGCGTGCGGTAAATCTGAAAGTTTATTATTTATTTTCTAACCTATTATTATTTTAGATTTCGGATCCGGCTTTGTATTTTTATTCGCCGCTTTTGTGTGATTTTGGTTGCATCGTGTTGTTGAAGTGCTTTTCCACAACCACCAGTTTATTATTATATAAATAAAACTTATAATCGCATTGACTTTATTTATCAGGTAGTAAGCAAAATATGTCTCTTATGTAGGTAAATAAAATAAAGAGTTTCAAATGTCTAACCTCGAACTATTTACTTTATTAATAAATATTATCAAACTTAAATTATCAAAATATGCGGGAATCATGCACAGATCCAGGCCATTGCACAACAATATCATATATTTCCATTTGCGGTCCACATACTATTAGGACATTGATAGAAAACCAGCCTTGAGGAACGTTCAAGGTACGTCGCGACGTACCTTGACTTGACAGTTCGCTTACTTCACTCCGGTTAGGAAAATTTTCCAAGGACGTTTGAGTGGAGTTTATTTTTACGACTAATCATACCAAAACGCGCGTTGGAGGTTGAGTCGAGTCGAGTTAAGCTCGTGTAAACGACTAAAGATACGGGTGTTAGACTTTTGACCTTAAGACTTTTGATCATCAAATCCTGACGATACGCGTTCTTCATGTTTGTTCCACACTTTTTGAGAAACCTATAACTATAATATGTTTTTAAAGTAACTGCCAGTAGTCTTAGGCACTAATTTGAATTCACACTTACTGATGAGGCGCGCGGGACTCGGGGTTAAATATTTTTTTACTGGTGGTAGGACCTCTTGCGAGTCCGCACGGATAGGTACCAACCACCCCGCGTATTTCTGCCGTGAAGTAGTAATGCGTTTCGGTTTGAAGGGCGGGGCAGCCGTTGTAACTATACTGATATTTGTGGGTGGCGCATTTACGTTGTAGATGTCTATGGGCTCCAGTAACCACTTAAAACCAGGTGGGTTTGGAGTTCGTCCACATATATATGAAAAAAAATTACATTACAAAATTACATCGGATCAGAATCGCGACCCACTGAGAATATCCGGCAAGGAATTCAGTGGATTGGATCTTATGGCTTAAGTAGACGAAAAAAATTACTTAGATCGCACACTAAGCTCTCAGAATGAACACAATTGTCACTACCCACCTAATAATGTCTATAGAAAACATAAAATAATATAGTATTTGCCCTGTAGACCGAATGGTAAACAGTCGACGTCGCCCAAAGCACGTCATTACGGATCCTCCCGATCCATTAAAGGTGCTTTTAGGCACCACAAGCACCGGTCACCGTCCTCGTCGAACCCGTCGCTTGCGGCGAAGGGCTCGACGAGCGAATTAACGCATAGACACAGCCCACTGAGTTTCTCGCCGGATCTTCTCAGTAGGTCGCGTTTCCGATCCGGTGGTAGAGTCTGCGAAGCACTGCTCTTGCTAGGGTCAGTGTTAGCAACACTCCGGTTTGAGCCCTGTGAACTCACCTTAGGGTGAAGCTGAAATAGCCTCTTAAGGCTATCAGCATAGGTAGGAAATAAGAAAAAATAGTATTTGCCTAAAATTTCAAAACAAAAGTCCTGTTCACATCATAATCAGTTTTAATGTTGCCAAAGCTATGAAAATGCGAATCATTATCTCATTAGTTGCAGTGAACGTTTTTTATTTTTTTTTATTTAATTATAGCTGACCTGGCAGACTTTGTAGTGCCTCAATCGATAAATAAAAGTATAAAATAAACTTAAAACAAACAAAAGGAATCCGTCCGACGGGGGACACATCAAAAGGAAAACAAAATTGTTATTTTTATTTAATTCCGAGCATTTTCATATTTATCTACCTTTAAAACCTTTTCTGGACTTCCACAAATAATTCAAGACCAAAATTAGCTAAATCGGTCCAGCCGTTCTCGAGTTTTAGTGAGACTAACGAACAGCAATTCATTTTTATATAAATATATAGATAGATTTCTTTAGTTATTTATACAGAAGAAAATACTCTTTGAATGTGGCCATTACTCTTATTTGTAATTTTGAGCTAATCTAGCACAGACCGTCAGCAGTCCGGTTTGCCGTGCATCCTCAACGCTGACCGGTCACGACGCGTCAGGAATGCGTCACTATTAAACACTGACCAATTCTATTCGCCGGTAATCCGATAGAGTTTACGGTGCCTCATTGTACATTGCTCTTAGGCGTTATATAAAATATTTTTGTTTTTATTCGTTTCAAGGTTTCATTCTGTGATTTTTGGGGAATTTATTCAAACTCTTATGTTCACTGACGACAACAAATTTTCAATCGAACAATTCGCTAATCCTGAAGACTAAATTTTTTTAAAAATAATATCATGCTGCAAAAGCTCCTGCTAACATACTGCTAACTGAGGTATGTAATGTGAGCGTGCCCGTTAGGTACAACCAATCCAATCAAATTTCTACCACTAAGCCATCGTACAGTGATGAGTCATCTGTTTTTCTATGCATATAATGCTCAAAGGGTAATGGTATCCATATTTTTTTTGCTTAGATGGGACGAGCTCACTGCCCAGCTGGTTGTTAGGTTCAAACGGATCACTAAAGTTCGTATGAAGATATTTTAATAGTATCTCATAAACTGAACGCTTTGTGTACAAAAGAAATAATAATGTTTACAATAAATTTTTAAATTCCTCAAATTCCGATACAGTTGTGATGTCGCAACGCTAGCTCACAATTTAGCCACGGTCTAACTTCTAACGCACGTTTACCTGGGGGAGCGGAATATCAGATCATGATACCGTAGATTGTACTGATCACATATCCAGGACAGTCTTCAAGGTATAACAGACGCCGGAGGCGACGCACCAGCTTTTAAACTCACGATCTTAATGATACTTAGTATTTAGTACATGCGTCATAATGATACTTGTACTGATATACGTCATAATGACACTTGTACTGATATACGTCATAATGATACTTAGTATTTAGTACATGCGTCATAATGATACCTGTACTTTTTTTATGATTGAAGTATTACTGGTGGCCCGTAGGCCTTTCCAGTTTCACCAGGACAGGTGGGCGAGCAAAGGCTCAGCCAGAAGGGGTGGGATTTGCTAACAGCTGCCCGAGCGCCTCCGAAGGAGACCTAACAACTCAAGAGCAACTGCTTCGCGAACGAATATACTACCGGATCGGAATCGCGACCCGATACTTGTACTGATATACGTCATAATGATACTTAGTATATGCGTCATAACACCAGAAACGGGAGGACTAGAATCATAGGAAATATTAAATCTAAAACCACGTATCAAACATTTATGAATTCAATTCGTGATCAGTACACGTTATTCGCTGTATAAATTATTCACGTAACACAATAGATAAGTTCTGGAACTAGGGAATAAATGTCGGGGAAAAGGTCTAGATTGTGTGTTAGAAGATTACCTCAGACCGCTACTATCGACATAAATAATTCATCAGATATGCGGTCTAATGATAACACGTACATACGTACTATGGGAAGAACTGAGACGGTGAAAGGGTTAAGAAAAACAAAATTAACATAGTGCGCGTTTGTTGCTGTCATTAAATTATTTTCGTGATACCCGACAAAAACGACAATTATCTAACAACTTTTATTGAGCTTAAAAACAATTTCCTTGTTAGAAAAAATTTACATTTGATTATCAAATCCAAGTCTTTTTTTTACTGAATACCTATAGAATCGATAAATTATATAATAATAATACCTATAGAATCGATAAAACAACTTCAAAAAGGATGTGGCTCTCAATTCATTCATTTCAGTTCTTTATTTTTTATTTGTGGTAGTAACACAAAGCCTTTTTTCTTGATAAGCTAATTCTGATATATTTTTATTGGCGTGCTTCCCATGTGGTCCCATTTTCTCAAGATCTGATCAGTTATTTTTGATATATCCCTAATAATGGGTTCCTCAGTAACTAACTTCGATTACATTGATGCTATTCTCATTTCATTTTGTTGAATTAAGCTCTCTTTTGTACGTAAGATTTGGTATATTTTGTTAATCAATCTTCAATGCCTTTTAGTATCAAGGAACTACATGTTTTTATTATCTACAAAGATCAGTGAAACTCGGAACTAGATACGTCCCTGATACGGTCGAGTCTGCCGCTTTCGTTAACAGAATTATTATTTAAAACGTTCCCGGTCCTCCGCCATTGTTTAACATCACTAATGGCTCGCGTTCTATTCAAGATCATAGCTTTGTTATAACAAAGTACGTTTTCCAATTAAATGTCCCGACATAAAATGTCTCCTGTAAATTCTAAGTCGTAATGTTCATTATTGGAAAACAGCAAAGCCCGAATTTCCTTTTTTTTTATTGCCCTTGCAGGCAGAAGAACATACGGCCCACCTGATGGTGAGTGGTTACCGTCGCCCATGGACTTCAGCAATGCCAGAGCCAAGCCGCTGCCTACCGTTTAATACTCTCCACAAGCCTCGTTTGAAAGAGGACATGTCATAGCGCTCGGGAAACACCGTGGAGGGGAGCTCATTCCATAGCCGGATGGTACGTGGCAAAAAAGACCTCTGGAAACGCACTGTGGATGACCACAGTGGCTCCAGGTAGTATGGATGAACTCTAGTCCGGTGGCGGGCGGTGCGATGGTAAAAACGAGATGCCGGTATCATCTCGACGTACGACTTCGCTTCCTGTACGACCCTTTAATTGCTTGAATTAAGAAAATACATATATTTAAAATGTCGCTGCAGTGGTAGTAGTAATAGGGTTTAAGGGTTGAAGCATCAGGGAATTGTTTAACCATTCCCTAAAAGTAAACATTAATACTCAAAGAAATTGGGCCAATGCGGAGCGGGTCGTATGTCCATATCATCTGATAATATAAATCAAGTATCACATTGTTATTTTGATAGAATTGAAGTCAACTTACTGTAGGTAATTGTTTTTCGGTTTTTCTTCTTGATGTTAATTAGTTACTGGAGCCCATAGACATCTACAACGAAAATGCGCCACCCACCTTGACATATAAATTCTAAGGTCTCAAGTATAGTTACAACGGCTGCCCCACCCCTCAAACCGAAACGCATTACTGCTTCACGGCAGAAATAGGCGGGGTGATGGTATCTACTCGTACGGACTCACAGAAGGTCCTACCACCAGTAAAAAGCTGCAAATAAGGAGTAGAAGTCACCGCATCTGTGCCCGTCGCGGCGTCGATTAGGTACTTATGCATCAATCGGTGTAGAAACAGTGGCAATTTTTGGGTAATCTATAAATATACTGCAATCTGTAACCAGGATTAACTGGTGATAGGCCATGTTACAAGCCCGCACCGGGAGGCATTTCTGCGGCGAAGCAGTCTTGGGTTCCGATGTCAAAGGTGGGATAGTTTTTATACAATACAAACGGAAACTTCCCATCGTTATCTCGATGGCCTCCGGTACTCCGGTACCAACCATGAGCTAGTGCTCTTATCAACTAAATAAATGAAGAACCACGCAATTCAGTACATCATCATTGTAATCGTACAAAAGGTGCTCTTCAATCCTAAAATAATAGGGCCCCAAACAGGGATCTGAGCTGTCATCTATAAAACCAATAGAACTTTGTCTGTTTTAATTTAACATATAAATTATTTTCTCTGGCTTATGTCTCAGCCCTCTCCCGGTCATCGTTCTCGTCGAACCCGTCGCTTGCGACGAAGGGCTCAACAAGTAAATTGACCCACAGACACAGCCCACTGAGTTTCTCGCCAGATCTTCTCAGTGGGTCGCGTTTCCGTTCCGGTGGTAGATTCTGCGAAGCACGGCTTTTGCTAGGGTTCGTGTTAGCAATAGCGTCGGTTTGAGCCCCGTAAACTCACCTACTGGTTAAGGTTAGGCTGAAATAGCTTCTCAAGGCTATATCAGAATAGATAGGAATACAAAAAAACACCTCACCTCGAGAGAACTTCGCGTTTCGTAGCTAATAATCAACACATAAATATAAAATTAATCACGTGTTACATTACAGAAAACATAAATGAAATATAATCTTTTGGATCGAAAACAAAAGACCATCAACGCTGTAGGCTGTCCACAAATATTTATTTAGATTTGCTCCGAGGCATTACGTACGTATAATCGATTCACGGGCCGTCAGCGCTTGCCAATCCTATCCCTGATATTAGGGTTCGGACGTGATCAATACTGTATTATTCTCCAACAGAATTCTAGCGAATGATTTGTTATTAATAACAGATTGTTCACAATTATCCGAACTCCGAATGTGACAATAGTGAAAAGCAGTGACCAGTTTGAGCGATTTGGCAATTAAAAACATAGTAAAATGGAGGAGTGCTATGAAGGATGGTCCATGGACGGTAGTTTTTTTTTTCTTAATTGCCCTTATAGACAAACGAACATACGTATCACCAATGGCGAGTGGTCAGCCCGTGGACTTCAACAATGTCAGCCAAACAGCTGCCTACCGAAAACTCTCTGTGGAATTGTTCGTGATGATATGAGATGAAATCTACATCTACATCTACTTTTTATCATCGCACTGCACGTCACCGGAGCTTAGTTCACCCAGACTACCTGGAACAGCCACATTCAAACATAGTAGCCACCGGAGTAGAGTTCATCCATACTACCTGGAGCCACTGCGGTCATCTACAGTGCGCTTCCAGAGATCTTTTTTTCCACGTACCATCCGGCTATGGAATGAGCTCCCCTCCACGGTGTTTCCCGAACGCTACGACATGTCCTTCTTCAAACGAGGCTTATGGAGAGTATTAAGCGGTAGGCAGCGGCTTGGCTCTGCCCCTGGCATTGCTGAAGTCCATGGGCGACGGTAGCCACTCACCACCAGGTGGGCCGTATGCTCGTTTGCCTACAAGGGCAATAAAAAAAAATATTGTAAGTTTCCAAAGTTTTCCGTGTCACTCTTAATACGCGTGAACGATGGTGAATCAAACGGGCTGTATACTCGTCTATCTACGATGACAATAGAAATAAAAAAACCGCGACGCGCAGAATTTTGAGAATTAACGAACAAACCGAACATCTTCCACCGAGCGTTATTGATCGATAGACGACGGAGCTATCTTAAAAATTTAATTAGCGCGATTCAAGCGTCTGTCAATATTTACATTTCTACGTTAGCGGTAGGCTACAGCTCTATCGACCTATGAATGCTGCTAGTTCGAAAAGCCCGAACGTCTACACATGATTCCAGTCACTTAGCAACTGAGGCGGTCACTTGAATTAATATCGTAAAAAAGTTTCAGCCGGGCAACCCTAATCAGATCCGTTGTCATATGTTTCAAATTCTATTATTGTATTCGAATGCATCGATTTGCCTCCGGCTGGGGACGCCGCGACATCCATTATTCTCGTATCGTACGAAGAGAATTCAGAAACTCCTTTATTACAGCTATGTATAACTGATTTTATTGATCTTACATTGTTGGCTCTTTCTTTCGGTTCTAACGGTCCAATTTAACGTTTTAGTTTCAATATTCAAACAATTTAGAACATGTATTTATTAATCTACAAGCGGCCCCCTCCGGCTCCGCTCAGGCCTTTAACAAAAGTTTCAACGATATTTGACGTTGTTTAATTTTTTTAAATAAAAGAACGCTTATTGCGTCATAACTATAATAGTTACACATATGCTATCGCGACACTTTTTGTAAATAATGATGTGTTCTACAAATTTGTAGTACATTATTTTATTCTATCATCAATAGTTTTCGCAGGGCACGCGATGTAAAGAATATTTTACGTAATTTTTTTACACCTTGGGTTACATTATTGGAGTTTTAGTTAGGATCCCTATTTTTTTTCAAAAATATTTTTACAAAAATTTCCAATAGCCTATCTCACTCGGGAATAGTGTAGCTTCCAAACAGTGAAAAAGAATTTTGCAAAACGGTTCAGTAGTTCCGGAGCCTATTCGATACAAACAAACAAACAAATCTTTCCTCTTTATAATATTAGTATAGAAGAACAACTGATCCTTAATTGACTGTTGAAAATATTATACTTCGTACCATTTTTTTTACCGACAGCTTAGTTCGCCGCATTATCATCATGGTGTGACATTTTAGGGAGTTATTTACAAAGTTAAACCTACATTTTTACACAATTGCACCTTCTTTTTACGTCTACCACTAAAAAAATTTTACATCATTCCGCAAAACATACTGTCTGTCTGGCCATATTTTGATAATGAAAACATGTTTCAAACACGATCACGTCGAAATGAAGCGTATAATTCATACGAACACTTAACCCGTAACCGGAAGTGAAGTAATAGTTACGTATTTTATTGTAGTGCAATCTGAGATCAACGCCGCGGGGCGACACGAGTCTATTTCTCACCTGCCGCTATGTGAAGCTCATAATGATAGCAACCCACCAATGCAGTATGAACCGGATTAGATTTTTAGTTAAGCATACTTTTCACTGCCTCGTTGATGCAATAGTTAGCGGCCCTGACAGTCGCGCCAAGGGTCGTGGGTTCGATTCCCACATCGGGCAAACATTCTGTGACAAACGGATTTTATTTGCTCTTTATCTGGGTGTTTATTATCTATATATGTATATATTTAAACATATATAAGTATTTTTATCAGTCCTTGGTAACACAGGGAATCCTAAATTACAGGCAGATGAGCTTGCGTGATTTGTTCCCGATTATTAGTTATTTTACTTAGATAAACACATTCTCTCTCCCCAGGATCCCCACATGTGTTTGACAAAGGAAAGTCAAGTTTCTACTGAATTTGGGTCTATCATAATAGACCAATGTGTGTCGCTGTGAGTGATACGTTTACGCTCTCACCGAATTTCGATGTCGATAATAATAGTAAAAAAACATGCACCAAACAACATTTAGCTTTTATTATGGAAACAGCCTAATCAATTCCGCTGTAACTATCATTAAATGTATGAAATAGCGCATACAAATATGTGTTTTTCATACATTTTACACATACGCGTTCACTTTGGCGGTATTATATAAGAACCTGCTTTGTACTGGTTATTCCTATGTTCGTAAATAATACGAATATGAATAGTCAACCATTCGATTTATACATTATTTTATTAATTGTCAAAGTTGAAGCCACCGGTGCCCAGACATCAACGCTCCTTGAAGAATAGGATTAAAGACTCAATTTCATTCATTGATTCTGGTAACCGCCCTTTCAAATTTAAGAAAACCTCACTGACAGTCCTAAAATTAGAAAAAAAAATCGTTAAGAAAAGAATATGGATGAATTGTGTAGTGCTACCCTCAGATAGATAAAGTCCTTTATTTTTTTATTTTTTTTTATTGCTTAGATGGGGCCCACCTGGTGTTAAGTGGTTACTGGAGCCCATGGACATCTACAACGTAAATGCGCCACCCACTTTGAGATATAAGTAAGTAAGATCTCAGTATAGTTGCAACGGCTGCCCCACCCTTCAAACCGAAACGCATTACTGCTTCACGGCAGAAATAGGCAGGGCGGTGGTACCTACCCGCGCGGACTCACAAGCGGTACTACCACCAGTAATGGTTCTACAAAGGCAAACAAGAGCTCACGATGTACCTGGTGTTAAGTCGTTCTCAATACCCGTAAGACAACACGAATTTTACTACTTCGCGGCAGAAATAAAAGCACACACTTCGTGGAAGTCTGTGTTGCATATATGTATATCCAGTAAGCACTATTTCTTCTGTTTGTTATTGTTTTATATCAGCTGTGCCGGACTGCTCTAGTGGACGTTAACACTAGTGTAGGTCGGTGGACGATCCAGCCTGGGGCTGCCATATACTTGCGGTTTTGCGTTGTTGAGATTGGTTCAAAATGTTTTTTTATTTTATATTACGGTGCAAGTTGGCGTGATGATATCTCGAAAACAGAGGCATATAGCGAATCTACATGTATTAAAAGTCGCTATGGTACGAATTCGTAATGTAGGTAGTTTGTCCTTTTTTCTTTCCTCCACCAAAAATCGTAAATACCTACTATCTTAGAGCCATTATTATTAATTATTATTCTAATAAGTGTAGACATTAAATATTGCGTTGCTTAGTGACAAAGTAGTATTCTGGATTTCATATTTCTTGAAAAAAAAAATTTTTTTTTTTATTGCGTCGATGGGTGGACGAGCTCACAGCCCCACCTGGTGTTAAGTGGTTACCGGAGCCCATAGACATGTACGACGTAAATGCACCACCCACCTTGAGATATAAGTTCTAAGGTCTCAAGTATAGTTACAACAGCTGCCCCACTCTTCAAACCGAAACGCATTACTGCTTCACGGCAGATATAGGCAGGGCGATGGTACCTACCCGCGCGGACTCACAAGAGGTCCTACCAGTAATTACGCAAATTATAATTTTGCGGGTTTCATTTTTATTACACGATGCTATTCCTTCACCGTGGAAGTCAATCGTGAACATTTGTTATGTACGTATTTTATTACAAAATTGGTACCCGCCTGCGAGATTAGAACACCGGTAGATCGCTCAACACGAATACACCGGACGTCTTATACTTTAAGCCACGACGACTGAAATTACTCATTACATTTTTACTTTTCTAATTTCATGATGTTGTTCCACGTCATCTCGGATCCTCCCGATCCACTAACGGTGCTTTTAGGTACTTCAAGCACCGGTCACCGTTCTCGTCGAACCCGTCGCTTGCGACGAAGGGCTCGACGAGTAAATTAACTCTCAGACACAGCCCACTGAGTTTCTCGCCGGATCTTCTCAGGGGGTCGCGTTTCCGATCCGGTGGTAGATTCTGCGAAGCACAGCTCTTGCTAGGGTTCGCGTTAGCATCGTCATCAGGTTTGAGCCCCGTGAGCTCCCTACTAGTTAAGGTTACGCTGAAATAGCCCCTAAGGCTATCAGCTTAGGTAGGAAAAAAAAAAAAAAAAACTGTCGATTGCACCTATAATTGATCTGCCATGTACTTACTGTCAATTTGTGAATGTTTTGTATTAATAATCACTTTGTTGGTGCAACTAAATAAATAAATAAATAATTGAAGTTGATATACATTTCATATTTATTTGTGATTAGCGCATTTACGTTGTAGATGTCTATGGGCTCCAATAACCACTTAACACCAGGTGGGCTGTGAGCTCGTCCACCCATCTAAGCAATAAAAAAAATAAAAAAATATACTGGGTATCCCAAGTTTGCCCTAAGAGTCAACAAATATGCCTGCTGTTTTCGTGAAACCAACTTCATAACTAGTTCGACAATCTCACGTGCGATCGCGTGTTGAGGGACCTACGGAGTACATAAACAGCGTGAATTTCGCTTTTAGACAAGCTGTGGAAATCTCAATCATACTGTACAACGCCTGACCCACCTTTTAAACCGAAACACAGGACTGCGGTAAAAAATAGGAAGAATGATGGAAGCTATCGAAGCGAGCTAACATTACACCTTACTTATTTACATCATTACTAGAGGTCCCGCAGTAGTCGAAATTCGACTATAACTAATTGGAATTGTAAGTTTGTACACTATTATGATTGTATTTTATACTTCTATAATCACAAATTTCGCCAAGGCTACACTATACAAAAATATTAATAACGACAAACAATATTCAATCTATTCTCAATTTGACCACAAACGTCAAGAACAAAAGTTTGACAATAAATAGTATGCATGCGTGTGTGCGTCAAATGCATGGTATGTAGTGTGTGTAATGTTTTCTTTATTGATTTAATGTATCTTTTATGCATTATTTTAAAAAAATATTAGCATTGTGCACTTCTCTATATTATCTATAAGTGTGGAAATGTTCATACTCCTCCGTCCGCGCAATTTTCGTAAAAAGGGATACAAAGTTTTTGCTTCACGTATTAATATATAGATACCAGTGTATACATTAAATATTTGTGTATTTAAAACTTCATTTAGGGTTTCATGTCGCGTTTTCTTAATAAATAATTTGTTTTCATTAGCTGCCTGCAGCGTTAGAAGCTGATCCTCGTGCAACATAGTTTCACAAGTGGTTCAGATTGATTACCGAGCCTAAATTACGACTACCTTAAGCAGGCCTCGGTTCTGATACAAAATAAGCAATAACAGACTATTATGAATGTTCTAGCAGACCGTGCGTAATCGCAACAAGTTCTCCGTCCAAATCAACTGTTTAGACACGCTGCGTTCCTACGCGGTTATAGAATAAAGGCGAGTCGAGGTTAGTTCATATAACGATACGCCGTACTTACCTCCCTGGATAATAATGATATCGGAACAAATATTCTTACACCATACGATTATTTTCTATTAAGAACGTTATGTGTTTTTTTTTTTTTTTTTCGAAAATTTAATAGTCTATTCCGTCGACAATATTTATTACGTTTTTAAAAAAAATTACGTTGGAATTGGGAATGCCTAATTTCACCGTTGCGAGTTGTCTATCAGATGCCTTCGCAATGTCATTAATGTATCTCTGCATGTTTTCTGTAACAATTACGTGAGTTCATTATTCTTACAACGAACTTAATTTAACAATTGCTGAAGTTTTGTAGTAGAAGTGTCATTTGTTTGTGTCTGTGCCAATTTTCAGCTTAGGATAATCAATAAAATTTAGAAATTTACACTTCAAAAATAAACATTTTCTTAACATAAATAGTAACGGCTCAAAAGCTAGGCATCCCGTGTGCCCGCTAAAATGGCCTCAGATGGCTTAAGATGGAAGATGTCTTCCAGCAATACCATCAAACACATCTATGGTTCAAACACATTATTTCTTATTAAAAATGTTATTATTACTTTCTGATACTCAATGAGCACATGACAACGGACTGAACATTCTTACTTAAATTTGTTACAGGTACAACTGACGGTTACTCCTTAAGGCTCGGATGAGTGATGGTGGATTCTCAAGAAAATGGATTTCATGTCAAGTCTTCTTTTGTAAATTCTCCATCAACCTTTAAAATAAATAAGGTTCAACGGTATGTATGCATTATAGTCCATCCAATCCTGTTTCTGTAGGATATTGGTCAAAGCGCAGAGAGAAGATGCATGTGACTAGGAGATGTATGGAAATGGTAGTGCAAGGTAGAGGGGGAAGAGGTCGACCGAAGAAGACATGGATGGAGTGTGTGAATGACGATATGAGAGAGAGAGGAGTGAGTGTTGAGATGACGCCTGATAGAAGAGAATGGAAGAGAGAATAGAAGGATTAGCTGTGCCGACTCCACCTAGTGGGATAAGGTGGATAAAAAGAAGAAGATTGGTCAAAGCGCCAAGACCTCCAATTAGGATCGATACGTAAGTATCTAAACACAGGGTCAAATATTTATTTTAAATAGCGGTATGTCAAGTTAACCCTCTTATCGTGATCACCTCTAACTACATATTCGACCTAGGCAACGGGGCAATGCAAAGCCGTCGTTGCCCAAAACATATCATACACTCTCGTACTAAATGGTGACCTGTACTTAAAAGCCTAAAAGCACCGAGAGTTGATGGAGAGTTCGATGTGTAACCTATCCCATTGACATAACCTATTAATTTTTTCGCCGGATCTTCTCAGTAGGTCGCGATTCCGATCTGGTGATAGATTCAGCGAAGCACTGCTCTTGTTGTGATTAGTATAAGTAAATTCTGGCAATTATTGTAATAGGTATAATATAATTACGTTTCCTAAATTAAATAATCAAAGTAATTGTTTGTTATTTAATTATTAAGTAAGTAAGTTTATTTAAAGTTATGTCTTAAAACTAAATAATTTATAAGCGTTTTTGTTATTATCCCTGCAGAAGTATAGAAGCTGTAAAATCCTATCTTCGACAAGGGTCTTGGCGGTCTGGTCGGTTTTGTTTTCCTACTGGCCTGCTAAGTCCCAAGTCGCGGAAGGAAACTGCGACAGAAGAAGAGTAAACCAATGCATTAAGAAAAATACAATATGAGTGCAATGGCGATTTTGGTCATTTATTTACATTAAGTAAACAGTAGATTAAATTAAAAAGCATTGTTATTGTGCCTGATTTTTCTTTTAATTTGTTGTATTGTATTATGTTAGTTATAAGGGTAAGTTTTAAAGTTTAAGCGTTTGACAGATTTAAGTGTATAATCTATGGTTATGATTGTCAATTACGAAAGTGACCAATACAAAATAAAATAGTTTCTAGTTTGATGTAAAACAGTGTTGCTAGCAATAATAAATCAGACATAATTATACAGGGCCCTAAAACTGCGATACTTTAAGACAAATATTTGTTTGTATGGAAACTAGCGACATCTTGTAGCGGAGACCCCTAAAGTGATATGTTGTTAGAGTTAAGGCATTTACTAATTGCATAACTAAACACAGAAATTTAAAAAATTGTAAAGCACGCAAGTTTTTGTTTGTTAAAGACAAATTGATTAAATTTTATCAATTTGGGGTTTCCGAAAATTTACAAAATCCTTCATTTAAAAATCAAATATAGGATGAGTAATGTGTTACTGCCATCTACAGGAGCAATGAGAAACTAATCGAAGCAAAGCCATCTAGTGGCCGACGCCCGTAAACATTATTGTTGAGTGCTTGAGTTGCCTAACTATTACTAATTTATGTATATTATCTATGTAGTGTTTCACCCAAAAAAATGACGTACATTAATGAGATTAATGTAAAATTTTATACGATGACTGCAAATTAATACGCATCATTGATAATGTTGTTAAAGTAGAGATTGATTCACAATAGTCCATTCTGACCGTCCGTCATTGAACTGATGCCTTAATGAAGCACAAACGGACATTGTATGGGACAATTAACGAATACAATGTCAATAAACGTTAAATTAATAATGAGCTCCAAGAGGCAGTGATCGTGGTGTACCTACTAGTTTTGCAATAAATATTAACTATGCCATTTTTGCTGTTTTAAAATCTTTATTAGAGACAATCTTTTTAGAGAGACAAAGTGTTGCAATCATTTCAAAAATGTGCTTACTTTGTTCTAGTCATACGCAGTCAAAAATTATAAGGTAAAATTAATCTTAACAAACTCATTTTGATTAGAAAATGTAATAATATACCGAATGACATAATTTATTAATTCGAAAATACATTTCATTCTTTTCTACATTATATTGGGTGTTTTAAATAAAATTATTAGTTAGGTTTATATAAATGCATTGCTGTATTTATTTTAAACAAGCTGACCATGCAGACTTCGTAGAGCCTCAATTGATAAATAAAACTAAACTTTTGTATAAAATATACTTAAAACAAACAAAAGGAATCCGTCCGACGGGGGACACATCAAAGGAAAAACAAAATTGTTTGTTTTTATATAATTCCGAGCATTTTCATATTTATCTACCTTTTAAACCTTCTCTGGACTTCCACAAATAATTCAAGACCAAAATTAGCCAAATCGGTCCAGCCGTTCTCGAGTTTTGGTGAGACTAACGAACAGCAATTCATTTATATATATATATTGATTTTAAATATAATATAATTCGATGTAAATAGTTGGTGTTGTACACGAAAAATGTGCGTCGCCGTAGAACTGGGGTTTCAAAGCGGTATGTGCCTTCGATTATGCAATGCCCTTGGAAATCCCAAACGTGCTGGCGACCACCGCACTTCGTACCGACGACAGTAAGCAATGGAAGACTGGAATTGGAGTCACCATTGATATCAACACACATCAAGGAAGACATCGTCGTCGCCAACCGGTGCAATTAACTAATAAGATTTTGTTGTTATGTGATTTAAACAAAATTTAAGGGTACATTTTACTCAGCGTCTCGCGCGCCTTTCTCAAGGCGTAGTCTCCCGGCAGGAATTGGAAGAAGAGGAGGACCCCGTTCTTCCTCTTCTCCCTCTTCTTTTCTGGAGGCACCGGAGTCCGACATAACCCGTTCTGTTACCCCCCTCGACCGGGTATCCGTAAATGGATTCCCCATCATGAAAAAAAAACAAAAAAAAGGGTACATTCTACTCGCAATTGTACAATTCCACATCATCTTGTTTAAATGTTTCGGAAATGAGAAGACCAATATTAATATGTTTAGAGTTTTATGCCTTTACATTATTATACCAAGGAATCATTAATGCTTCCACAGTCTATGTATACGATAAAAAAATCATGTAATTTATACGTTTCTCAGAATTCAATATTAGCGGCGCCGAATCTCGCCTACTGAACTATTTTCCGCCAAATTTCCTAATAATTAGTTTCGAAAACTCAAAACAGCTTTTAAACACAGCCAGCCCCATTGAGATTCTCTGGAATTCTCTGGAATCTTTTCGGTGGGTCGCGATTCCGATCCGGTGGTAGATTCTGCGAAGCACGGCTCTTGCTAGGGCTAGTGTTAGCAAGTTCTGTCAGGTTGAGTCCGTGAGCTCACCTACCCGTCCGCATGTATCAAGAATAGCCCCTTAGACTACCAGCGAATAGGTACAGAAAGTACTCAAACCCACTAAATTAAAATCAGTCAATTACATCTGAAAACGTGTCAGTTTTTTTTATGCTTAGATGGGTGGACGAGCGCACAGCCCACCTGGTGTTAAATGGTTACTGGAGCCCATAGACATCTAGAACGTAAATGCGCCACCCACCTTGAGATATAAGTTCTAAGATCTGAGTATAGTTACAACGGCTGCCCCACCCTTCAAACCGAAACGCATTACTGCTTCACGGCAGAAATAAGCGGGGTGGTGGTACCTACCCGCGCGGACTCACAAGAGGTCCCACCACCAGTAATTACGCAAATTATAATTTTGCGGGTTTGAATTTATTACACGACTTCGTGTAATAAATTCCTTCACCGTGGAAATCAATCGTGAACATTTGTTGAAAAAAAAAACAACCATAGATTTGCGCCATATTTATTTACAATCAATCCCAGCAATCGTCATCTTTGAACACAGTCACGCAGGCTGGCTTGGCTTCACTATCGAACCTATCCATAATCTTCTCATCGATTCTCTTCTTCGTTTCGCTGGCGTCTTTAAGTTTCTTCGTTGGCGATTCTAATTCATTTACCTGTAATTTATTTTATATGTAAACTAGCGACCCGCCCTCGCTTCGCTTCTGAAACTGTAATTTACTATTGATTTCTCCACTATTTAATGGATGTTATTATACATATAAACCTTCCTCTTCAATCACTCTATCTACTAAAAAAACCGCATCAAAATCCGTTGCGTAGTTTTAAAGATTTAAGCATACATAGGGACAGATATAGGGACAGAGAAAGCGACTTAGTTTTATACTATGTAGTGATACGCTGTCTGATCGTACTTTCAACTGTTTTTGGGAACCGGTCGTCAAGCCTCGACATAATGTTGACACTCGCATATCACGTTTGACGGCGTCTCTCTGTTCTAAGTGCGAGTTTTTTAACGTTTTCGATAGCGTAAAAGTTAACTCGAATTTGTGTCCAGTTGAAACAGCGCCCCTAGCGGCAAACGTAGGCAGCCGTTTCAACTCCATACAAATCTGAGTTAACTCTTACGCTATAGAGAACGTTAAAAAACTCGGACTAAGCACACGGCTGGTCTGTAGTTGATCGAATTAATAAATTGTTGATCTGCAATTTTATCGACTGTTTCCCGAATAAAAACCTTAAGAGTACTTTAATGCTGTCGTAATTCATGCGTGCTTCTGCCCAGTATATTAGTACGTTAGCCAGATATCTTGATTCGTCCATACGAAGCCGGGGCAAGTCATTAGTTTAAATCGTTTCTTATTCCTTAAGCGACCTTAAGACTAGTAATTACTAAAATTACACATAATTTTACGTGTTTCTTTTATCTTACAAAATGCTATTTTTTAAATAACTGAAAAAATCACGCACGGTCAACCAGTCCCAAATTAGGATTCACCGTGCTATGGGTATCAGAGACTGACATACATACTTATATAGGTTTAAATATATACATATAATAGATAATAAGTACCCAAATGAAGAGCTAATAAACCTGTATAGATAACAAATACCCAGACGAAGACAAACAAACCTGTTCGTCACACGAATGTTTGCCTGATGTGGGAATCGAACCCACGACCCCCGACACAACAGGCAAGAGCGCTCCATCTACTTTACCATCGATACAGTCAATTGACAACTATTCTTACATCGTGGAAGTAATTCGCGAAACATAATTCGACGCTTGAAAGGCAAACGTGACTAAGCGACAATAACTGCTTTATACATAAATGATAGGCAATAACCATATTCGATGCGCAAAAAATATATATTTCTTCTTCTTCTCAGTCGTGTCACTCTTAACAGAGTGGTCGTGATCGTCATGTAGTGTTGGAAGGGGCAGACTTGATGCGTCTCACGATGTCGCGCCATATATTTCTAGGTCTATTAAAATAATTTCAATCGTACACCTAGATTCGTTAAAACAGATTTTTTTCAGGTATTTCATCTTTAAATTAGTCTATTGTAAAGTTCACGCATTGTCGTTTAGTCACGTTTGCCTTTCAAGCGTCGAATATAATAAACATTAAAAAATATGGTACATATTTGCGGGATTCGAACTCTGGACCGCATCGCTCGGTACGAATGCACCGGCCGTCTTAACGTTTAGGCCACGACGATCCATTAATGTAATTACCTCGAATCCTCCGGAAGACGTCGAAAATGTTCTCTTCCTCGGCGGAGTTATAGGAGACACGCTGTTGGATCGGTCCCGGGGCACCTTCTCCGGTATAATAACTTTATTAACCGGCGTAGTGACGGTCGCGTTAATCTGTAGAGCTGTACAAATAAATAGTAGTTTAAAGAAAACTAAAAAACAAGCTTTACATAAAATTCAACAAAAAAATAGAAACGCTTTTTTTTTACAATAAAAAAATTTTTTTTTTACACTATTTTGAATTTAAATTTATTTTCTATTTTTTAGTTGAATTTTATATAAAGCGTGTTTTTTAGTTTTTTAAACTACTATTTAATTTTAATTTTTTAGTTAAATTTCAATATATTCAATTTTTTTTAATATTGAATTGTCATCGGTCCTCGATAAATCTACAAAGTTTGAATGAAATCTGGACGTTTAAAGTGGGTCAAAATCGCGTCTAAAGGAGTCAGTTACAAACAAACAAACATACATGCATACAAGTGAAGCTAATATAAAGCGTGTAAAAATTAAGATTTTTTTTTAAATTACGCTCTCTGTTCGCATTTGGGCAAATTAAGGCCCACGGAATGGTGAGCTATACTATTACTATAGCAAATGGTAATGAATATCAGCTAGGAAAGTACGTAATCTGCTGCCACTGCTTAAGACACTTTTCAAATACAACTTTACAATTTTCCATTTATCACATGTCCTTCTTCAAACGAGGCAGAGTACTTAATGTTAGGCAGCGGTTTGGCTTTGTCCCTGGGCGACGTTAGCCACTAACCATCAGGTGGGCCGTATGCTCGTCTGCCTACAAGGACAATAAAAAAATCTTTTACCATTGAAAATCATACTGCAATCTGAAATACTATTTGCTATCTCCACTCGTGGTTTCCACAAGGGAGACTCGACTTCACTACGTTAATTTCAACATAATATTACCCATTGTGAGCCAAGATTTATTTATTTGTCAATCTTTAAGTATGTATAAGGTAAGGATTTATAAGTATACTAGCCGTACTCGCCCGCTTCGCTGGGCATTTAAAATTAACATTATTATTTATTGTCATTATTATTAGGGAGTCCAACACTCATATAAATATTAGCCTATCCATTAAGTACATGTATTTTCTACATGGATACAAAGTTTCAAGACAATCGGATGCATGGTTCAGTAGTTATAACGGAACATCCGTAAAAACCACTGTAGATTTATATATAAAATATTAGTATAGATTTTTCAAATTTCCAATTATCTTTTCGATTATTGTATTTCTTACCTTTTAACAGACTTATGATATTTAATAAAAATAAATAAAACATAATACGAACCTGAAGTCCTCACAGGTGTCTTCTCACTGAAACAAACATTGAAATAAATAATTTTAAACACTTTTTTGTACAAATTTTAACTTATTACCTAGGGCGGTTCAACGACTATTGTCCTGTGAGATTTTAAATACATTTGACTTATTGGCCTCAATGGGTCGCGTTTCCGATCCGGTGGTAGATTCTGCGAAGCACTGTGTTGCTCTTGCTAGGGCCAGTGTTAGCAACACTCCGGTTTGAGCCCTGTGAGCTCACATACACGTTAGGGCGAAGCTGAAATAGCCTTTCAAGGTTATCAGTTTAGTTATCAGTTATCAAGGTTATCAGTATTAGTGTCCTTCCGAGGGAACCGTCGGAAGCGGTAGTAATCTCTAGTATAGAGCATGGTGTCTATCATGGTCTATCTTTGGTGGTATTATACTAACATTCATTAACTGTTCTGGAAAATTTATGTGCACAGGTAGGAGAAAAAAATACGATTTATCAAAAACTTTAGTTTTCGTGTTCGCCGCGGATAATTATGATTTTTTTTCTTCTACCCATTGTTAGTAACCTCGAGTAGTTATGCTAGCTTCACCGAACGTATAGATGAGGTTTTGTTTTTCGACACCTAAATATTGTGCTAACTACCGTCAGATTTCTGTGGGAAACGAACGCGATATTAAATCGTAAAATTAGTTTTAATTATCAAGTTTACGATGTCAAAACCTATTGAAATCTTTTATAAATACCATACGAGTATTCTGGCGTACTTTTGAAAACTTTGCAACTTAAAAACTTTTTAAAAAGCTCGCGATTAAACCGCAAGCCTAATTTAAAAAAAAATATTATGAAACCACAGATACCGTTAAAGGACAGTGTGCAAATTATCGATCTCTGAAGAAAAAAAAAAACAAGTGATTTATTTTTGTGTGAACCGAGTGTGGCAATAGGACATGACGCCGTGCAGCCTAATTGGTGTCGGAACGTTGAAACTAATTGTGGGTGAGAGCTGGCCACAAACGCTGTGTCATAGGGATGCCATAAAAACGTTTTTTTTTGTTGTTGGATCAAAAATCAAAGGAGTTTTGTTAGCAAGTTTACCTTTTCGAATACAAGCGTATATATATATATACATACTTTGAATTTTATCTGTTGAGTGTACATTGTAATTGCCAGTACGTACCTCATTTTAATAATCAACACGCAAGGATACTGTTTATTGCATAGGTAATTAAGGCAGTACCATATATCTTTATATAAGATTTATATAAATAACGATCTCAACAAATGGAGCTCGTTTTAAAAATAAATGCCTAAGTTATGTTCCAACCCTAAGATCACCTGTCGTTGGCTACGACACACCTTCGCCGAGTGAAATTACTCTCAGACAGTCACGATTGTCGCCATTTTTTTTTGCATAAAACACTTTTACGCGCACTATTAAAATAATTAAGTGATTTAGAATGAGGAATTTAATTGAATCATTTTTTAATTGCATTATTAGAAAATCTATCTGTTTTTATAAACAAATCAACCAAACTTCTAAGGAAGTATGGGCAACAAATCAAAAACACAGATAAGACACAAAAATTGACAGATATCCGAAAAAATAAATGTCATGCTAAAAAAATTAAGAAAAAATAAACCATAAATAAACGAATAACTAGCTGTGTGTAAATGTCAAAACAAAACACTGTCATCCTCAAACGTTAATCCTTAGAATAAACGCGTCATTTTCTCGGCGTCATCGTTCAAAAGCACGCATCACTCATTAAACATTATATTATTAATACAATACAGTAAAGCTTAGCGAAGTCCCTCTTCATTTCTCAAACGTATACCAAATAAGGTATGCGGCGCGACTCCTGATGACGTTCACATCACCGCTCCTGATTGACTCGTTACTACAAAGGTTTTTTGTACGAGCATTCGCTAATAAGCGATATTCCCTTAGCTAATAGGAAAGCATTCGGTTAAAATTCTGTAAAAGGGAAAAACCTTAGGATGTTCTAATCCCACGATTGTTAAGCGCAATATAAGAAGCAAAGGGATGACGTTCCGAAACAGGCAGTGGAGAATTGTAGAAATAATTAGAGTACATTTGTTATTAATAAATAATTCATATACATTCTTATACTTTACTGTTTAGAACAATTTATACGGAATACTATGCATTTATTTAAGATTCAGAGAAAATTATTTGACGTAAGACAAGTTTATATTGTTTTTTTATTTTTTTTATTTAAGGTTTGATGAGCAGTAATTTAATTCGGCATCGGTTCGCTGTGTTTAAATAAAGAAAAAACAAGGACTACATTTAGTCCGCAAAGGTTCTGCCCCGTGCCTGGACAATGACAATACTTATTAATCAATCAATTAATCAATGTCAATACTTATTACCCTACCCTAAGAATGTGTGTATATTATTGTATAATTAAAACAAAAGTCACAATTTTTTCTAGAATTTCCAAACACCTAGCAAAACCGATATAAGTCAAAAACAAAAAATGATAACATTAAAATCAGTATTAGGAAAGAAATATGGATATTGTTTTTTTTTGTTTTTACATTTACGTTTTCTGTCCGGGTTGCGACTACTCTTTCATTTATGAGATGACTCCTCTTCAGTTTTCACGAGTCGTAGGAGCTATTAAAATTCGGATATCATGACCACAGAGACTGAAACATTCGAAATGTCGGACACAATATACGGACAGTAAAAAAAGCGAGATTAAACCGTAAAAGTAGTTTAGTTTAGTTAAACGTGTAAGATAATTTTTAAATATCCCGGCAACCCGTGTTTCCTCTTCTAAGTTAAGGCTATGTTCCGATGTGCACAGCGAGCACTAACTGTGACGTCAATTTCGTATACTGCGAAGCCGTTCTTTTATAATTAGCTTTTTAGTTATGTTTATAGTTAGCTATACTGGTCACTGTTTAAAACGAAACGCAGTAGAGTCATCGACGTTTTCACTTCAACAAAAAAAAACTAATTTTTTAATTCGGTTATGTTTAAAAATTGAACATTCAAGATATTGTCAGTTGAACTAGTTGCATAATAAAAGTAAGTATACTTTTTAGTAAAAGAAAATATTGTTTTTTTAAGCAATTTATATAAGGCAAAATGAAAAGAGGTTATATAAGGTAAAAGCGATCACGCGTTCACAGTAGAAAAATGGCGACGCTTTATGACCTCATATATATTTCCTAGGAGACTGTTTACTGTTAGTCAACAACAGAACTTTTTTTTTTTTTTTTTTTTTTCCCTACCTATGCTGATAGCCTTGAGAGGCTATTTCAGCTTCGCCCTAACGTTAGTAGGTGAGCTCGCGGGGCTCAACCGGAGAGTTGCTAACACTGACCCTAGCAAGAGCAGTGCTTCGCAGAATCTACCACCGGATCGGAAACGCGACCCACTGAGAAGATCCGGCGAGAAACTCAGTGGGCTGTGTCTATGGGTTAGTTCGCTCGTCGAACCCTTCGTCGCAAGCGACGGGTTCGACGAGGACGGTGACCGGTGCTTGTGGTGCCTAAAAGCACCGTTAATGGATCAGGAGGATCCGTAATGACGTGCTTTGGGCGACGTCGACGGTTTACCATTCGGTCTACTGGGTCGGGTATGTAATTTCCAGCGGCTACGATGAGAGGGTTCTCATGTCGTGCCGCCTTCTCAAAATGGCGCAGCGATGCCGACTGTAGATACTTACTAAGGGAGTCGAGCTCCAGGTCGTCGTGGAGATCCACATTCCTAAGGAACCAAGGCGCTCCGACGGCTATCCTGCAGAATCGTGATTGAAGCAACAGAACGAACTTTATCTTCAGTAAGAGCACTGCAGAGAGTCGCAGTGTATATCGGAACGTAGCCTAAATGCAACTCTTGTCTATACTCTATACAATTCGATCACGTGTTGACTCTACTACTGACAGTTGACGTACACAAGACTTGACAGCGCGCCTTATTACGGTTTCAATCAAACCAACTTTTACACGTACTGCATCTTTAGATGATATTTACACTGTTGCCTGTCTGACTTCGTAACGTTCATGTTTAATGGAATACTTTTCATAGTCATGGAGTCAATGAATCTATGTGTAGGAAATTATTAATGAATTTCATTTTTTCTGACCGACTTTAGAGAGAGAGGTATGAATGGTCTTACGTTTTTAGAAATGGATTTTTTTGTAGCTGGGTGCACGAGCTAGCGTTCTACCTGGTGTGGCCTAACTTGAGACATGAGTTCTAAAACTCATTTTTCTGTACAACAGCTGCCCCACCCTTCAAACCGAAACGCATTACTGCTTCACGGCAGACAAGTTCAGACGTCCTGCCACCGATAAATGTATTCTGCTTGTTCTATGTTGAGCGATTTCAAACCATAATTTTCTTCAGTATTTACTGGTGGTAGGACCTGTTGTGAGACCACACGGGTAGGTACCACCACCCTGCCTATTTCGGCCGTGAAGCAGTAATGCGTTTCGGTTTGAAGGGTGGGGCAGCCGTTGTAACTATACTGAGACCTTAGAACTTATATCTCAAGGTGGGTGTCGGCATTTGCGTTATAGATGTCTATGGGCTCCGGTAACTATTTAACCAATAACATTTAAGCAATAAATAAATAAAGTATAGTGGTTTCCGAGTAATAGATAACATGACTTAATAAATGAAAATAGTTGTTATTTTCATTGCCTGTGTAGGTAGACGATCATAGCTTTAAAGTATTCGAAGTGTCAGAAATTAAACAGTGGAAGAAAAACACGAGATTAAATCGTAAAAGTAGTTCTAATTACTTACTCGTGAGATGTATGGCACGGTAATTAACTAACTAACACGTAACTAATTACTGAAACAAAATAAGAAAACTTTTTTAAACTGACAGATTTATTTAAACTTTACAAAAACAAAAACTTTCCGCAAACCGGACTTTCGAAAGCATTGAAACTACGAGAGGACAGTTTTTTTTTTTAAATCAAAATGAGGCACAGGCTAACGCAATCTCGGTTCTCGTTAAAAATAAATCCAGATTCAACAGTTATTTAGCGTTAAATACACGTTAATTCCCGCCGTTCCTTGTTACTTCGGAACTAGGAATGAGAAAGGTCTAAAGTTCACCTGTTTAAGGGACATGTTTATAGTTAAGAGCGCTAGGGTTGCTAACTAACTGAGCAAATAAGAACACGGAAGCCCTATTTAACAGTTAGCCGTGGAAAAAAAATGAGATTTATTTTTTAAAAAATACATATAAAATTGTGCGTCTCGGGACGCCCGACAGAAATGATAATTTAAATTAATCTAAGTTGAACTATTTCATATTGAAATTACTGAAAAAACCTTAGATTATTCCTTAAATTTTATGTATATTTATATGATAATGTAAAGAAAACTGTAACATAAGCTGATAAGGATATATAAATAGTTAGGAGTGACATACGTTCTTAGTACCGCTGCCGTATGCGTGAGAGAAAGGGATGCCAGACAGAATGGCGCCGTAACGCGTTACGTAACGAAGCGGTTTAACCCTACTTTAAGAAATTCTCAAAGATTCTCGAAGACTTCAAAAAAATTTATTACTTTTATACGGTTAATGAGCTGTAGACAATACCGACGGTGATCTATGGATGGATATTATGAGATAGAATTACGCTTACGAGTTAAGCATAAATTATTTTGATTAAAACCTCTTCCCGTTTTATTGCATTACGCTGGCAGGCGACTAAACGGCATTCTAGTGATGCTATCAACAGTATTATTACTTTGCGTGTTGTTCACGAACACGGTCCTATTAAAAGACACGGATAAGTGATACGCGATAAATTTATATCTTGTTACTTTTCCTTCGAAAGCACGCATGTTACTGCAAGTATACCGATAGAAAGTGACGTCATTCTTAAGATAGAAAAAGACTAATTCATTTGTTGAAATCAATGATCACAATGATATCGTCGACTTTGGAACAAATCGACTCATTTCAAATATAGTTATTGAAAATTTCCATACTGGCAAAAAAGAACGATGTACAAGTGTAATTATATAACAAAAAAAATAATTGAAATGGAATTGCTTGTGATAACTTACGTCACAATAAGTATTTTAATGTTAGATATTACGTAGACAATTAGGGCTACATTCATTAAGAAAGAAAAAACGAAAATATTATCTGCAACAGGACCAACCAAAACTTCGGTTGTAATCGAACCAACACCCCTAGCGACGAGAGGTAGCGATCACAGCAACCACGCCATTAATCTGCGCTAGCTCTGACAATTTACATAAAGTGCCTCGTGCCTCAGGTGTTAAGGGACATTGATGCAAATTATTGTTTGTTACGTGATAACCGAATATACCAACAACGGTAACGTGACGTGTTTGTGACAAGAATTTTATTTAAAAAACATCAGAATGTTCTCGAAACCGCTAAATTTGTAATTAATAAAAATAATTGTAATGGGACCGTTTGAACAAAGATCCCGTTGCTTTTAAATAGTTTTCAAGTTACTCACTTTTTTTTTTGTATCAGCACAGACTATCCCATTCCCGGAATGATTTTCCCGGCACGCGATCATGTTATATCAGTACATCAAAGCAACGGCTCGGCTCTACGTATGGCCAACATTAACGATCGTAAAACACATTAAAGGCGATTGATACGTTGTTAATGTGTCATGTAATTGTTGTTACCGAGAAATATTCATAAAGAGCGGAAGGCGAGTTCCAGACGTTTAAGTGGTTTGCTCGATTTAAAATCGATCCTGTAATTTTAATTAGTTAATTTCTTTATGTGGATTTTATCAACAAATTGCTGGTAGTTTATCAATAAATTCTAAGAAAACTTCAAATACTCTGACAAACGAAATAAATAGAAACCAACCCTTACAGTGTCGGGTGTGTTTTCCAATTCTTTATTTTTAGAATTTAGTGTGGAATTTTTAGGCGGGAACATGTAAAATTTCCTTTTTTTTCTTTTTAGTGCATCTTTAGATGTAAGCTTTTAATCTTTAATGATTATTTTACCCACCCACCAGTAATAGAAATTCAACCACAATTATGAATTTAAATTAAAAGTTTGAGCATTATTATGATTTCATTTTCAAAGACTTCACGTCTATAATCACAGATTTCGCCAAGACTACACTTTAAACAAATAATAATAAAGACAAAAAATATAAATCTATTCTCAATTTTACCTTAGACTTTAACAATAAACAAAAGAGTAATTATTATTACAAAACACTCGAATCCCCTAAACATATATATGTGACGAAAAAAAAAAAACAAGGATTTCGTTCGTTGGAAGACGACAAAGCTGTTTAATGGAAACATTGGCCCGTGCCGCTTGTCATGTCAATACGTCACTGACAAGCCGCCGAATGTATAACTCGCTATATTATTATGTAGATAGCTTTCACAAAGACTGAAATACTACACTGCCACATACCCTATCTCACACTTTAAGCTTGTCACACCAATAATTTTTTTTTTTTTTAACAACCACACCACTTTAACCGGTCCCGTGATAAGTTCGTAAAGAACTTGTGTTACAGGTACCAGATAACGGATATAAATGTAAGATTTTTATTATACACATACATATATTTAATATACATCCATAGCCCCGGAAAAGACATTTATATTTATCATACAAATATCTTCCCTTGGCGGGATTCGAACCCGCGACCCCCTTGTGTAGTGACCCATGTCACTTACCACTACACCAGACGGCCGTTGTGAATTCTTGTGAACGTTAAAATTTGAGCACGCATCGAAGCAATAAAAATAAAAAGCGCTAAAGTATCATATAAATACGTCTATTCACGTTCAGAATGCAAACACAAAACGTTGGTTTTAGACGGTTATTAGAGGCGCCGTTTTGAGCTGACTAATCGGTATTTACCGGGACGTGATATACCGGGCGCCAATTGTAATAGACCCTCGGGGAACTAATACGGGAAGCGAACAGTCGACGGTGACATTTGTCGAATGGTATATATCGCAAACTGTAATGTAATGTAATGAGTGGTAGCCCACTCATCAAATTTCCGGTCACCGTTTTTTCGAAGATTACGGAAGAATTGAGTTTAGTTAATTATTTTTCTTTGTTTCTGTGCTCGTTCTAATTAAAACTGTGTAATTATAAAACTTTACGAGTATACTTAAAAAATTGAGTTGTATTCAAGTAGCCTATTTCTTCTTCCCCGATGAATAATAGTTTATTTTTTTATTTAATTAATATATTTTGTACACACAGCTGTTAGAAGAAACACGACAATAAGGATACAGAGTACAAAGGCACTACTTATTTCATGTTGAAATCTCTTCCAGTAGGCTCGCAGAAGGAAAGAAGAATTAGGATAGTTTATTCGCAATTCACAATTTTGAAGTCGTCGTGGCCTAACGGATAAGACGTCCGGTGCATTCGTGTTGAGCGATGCACCGGTGTTCGAATCTCAGGCGGGTACAAATTTTTCTAATGAAATACGTACTGAATAAATGTTCACGATTGACTTCCGCGCTGAAGGAACAACATCGTGTAATAAAATCAAACCCGCAAAATTATAATTTGCGTAGGACCTCTTGGGAGTCCGCGTGGGCGGGTACCACCGCCCTACCTATTTCTGCCGTGAAGCAGTAATGCGTTTCGCTTTGAAGGGTGGGGCAGCCGTTGTAACTATACTAAGATCTTAGAACTTATATCTCAAGGTGGGTGGCGCATTTACGTTGTGGATGTCGATGACCTCCAGTAACCACTTACCAAAAAATAATAATAAAAAAACTATAAAATATCGCAGACTTGATAATAAGCCGTCAACACAAAAGGCGACTCCTAATGAAGCGGCGATAGTCGGCGTCACATTCCCGAACAGACAGACAACTAACCAGAGATCGAACCGTATCGATTCCGTGAAACGATTATATTGTTATAGTGCAATGTTTATTGCCTTTCAAATATATTTGCTCCGAGACTTCTTCCTGATACATACAATAACATAACAGAGGATCGAAAAGCGTTTCTTTTTTAATTTTAAATATAGGTTTTTAACTTAAAATTCTATTTTGTAAACTTTAAATTCAATTTTGTAGATATCAAATTCAAATATCAATAAATAGCTGATATAAGTGATTGAAGTTGTAAAGAAAGAAAAACAATAATTTTGGAAGTATGTTTGTAATCTCTGGTTTGAGACATGTATAAGTATAGTTAAGTAACGCATACATTTGAACTTTTTTTTTTTATTGCTTAGACGTGTGGACGAGCTCACAGCCCACCTGGTGTTAAGTGGTTACTGGAGCCCATAGACATCTACTACGTAAGTGCGCAACACACCTTAAGATATAAGTTCTAAGGTCTCAGTATAGTCACAACGGCTGCCCCACCCTTCAAACCGAAACGCATTACTGCTTCACGGCAGAAATAAGCGGGGCGGTGATACCTACCCGTGCGGACTCACAAGAGGTCCTACCACCAGTAATTACGCAAATTATAATTTGGCGGGTTTGATTTTTATTACACGATGTTATTCCTTCACCGTGGAAGTCAATCGTAAACATTTGTTAAGTACGTATTTCATTTGAATTTTTTTTAATTTAGCTGTAATTTATTTTAGCTGTAAAAAACTTACCATCACCGGTGGGCCTTATACTCATCTGCGTAAAGCGGCAATAAAGAGAAAAAAATAATAATAAACAAATAACGACCTGGTCCAAAGCCGATATTACTCATAGATAAAATCTTAATAATACATCTTCTTAATATTTAAAAACAATGTCGGCTTTGTTCGAGCACTTATAACTCGAGAACGGTTGGACCGATTTTAATGGTTTTTGATTTGTTGGATTTGACTCCGTGTCGAATTTAAGAATAACTATAGATAGCATTGGAAAATTTTACGAAAAAAAAAAAACATTTTAATGGGTTTCGTAACTGTCAAACATATAATGTTCATCCCGTCGATAAGGTAAACTTTCCCCTCAAATCAAAGAACGTATTTAAATAAGATTTCGAATCGACATGATATTTCTACAACATTCGGATAATGGCGTATTTTAGATTTTAAAAATTCAGTATTGAAAAAGGTTTGACATATGTATATTGGTTTTCAAATATTTATGCGTGCGTTCAGAAAAATATCTATACTAATATATAAATCTACAGTGGTTTTTACGGATGTTCCGTTATGACTGCTGAACCATGCATCCGATTGACTTGAAACTTGGTATCCATGTAGAAAATACATGTACTTAATGGATAGGCTAATATTTATATGAGTGTTGGACTCCCTAATAATAAGGACAATAAATAATAATGTTAATTTTAAATGCCCAGCGAAGCGGTCGAGTATGGGTAGTTTGGTACAAACTAAAGAAAATATATCAAACTACGATACGACTGGATCGTACTGCTTTAGTGGCATAGTGATATTTAGTTCGGCTAATCTGCAATACGACATTCATTGACTGTTAGGCGGTACGAAGTTCTACGGGTCAGCTATATAGTTTTATTCATAACTAGCTATCCACCCTCGATTCGCTTCGGCGACTAAAATTTATTATTATTGACTAGCTGACCCGGCAGACTTCGTAGTGCTTCAATCGATAAACAAAAGACCTAAACTTTTGTATAAAATAAACTTAAGCAAAAGGAATCCGTCCGACGGTGGACACATCAAAGGAAAAACAAAATGGTTATTTTTATTTAATTCCGAACATTTTCAAATTTATCTACCTTTTAAACCTTCTCTGGATTTCCACAAATAATTCAAGACCAAAATTAGCCAAATCGGTCCAGCCGTTCTCGAGTTTTAGCGAGACTAACGAACAGCAATTACAGCACGCATTCTGTCAATGTTATGACAAACGTCATAAGGTTTTAGAATTTTTTATATCGTGGTTAAGTTTTCTTAAATTTTCTAATTTTCCGCGAAATTTTCTTAATATTTTTTTTTCATAAGAACCTTTTGACAATAACAGACCACAAAAAAGAATTATCCAATTTGTTGCCGGTGTTCTGAAGTTACGCGCATACATACATTACGCAGATTCATTTTTATATAATTATATAGATTAAAGCTACCTTTACGGTTTATTCTAATGTAACTAAAGAGAAAAACACGAAATTAAATCGCAAGAATAATTTATTTATGTCTAAGACACGGGAAAATTCGAATACCTCCATACTGGTCGTAGGACCTCTCCACTGTTGGTAGGACCCCTCTAGTGAGTCTGCACGGGTAGGTACCACCACCATGCCTATTTTTGCAGTGAAGCAGTAATGCGTTTCGGTTTGAAGGGCAGGGCAGCCGTTGTAACTATACTGAGACCTTAGAACTTATATCTCGAGGTGGGTGGCGCATTTATGTTGTAGAGGTCTATGGGCTCCAGTAACCACTTAACACCCAGGTGGGCTGTGAGCTCGTCCAACCATCTAAATAATAATAAAAAAGATAATGTAATCGTAGTTCAATTCCGAAACCGGACGTGTTACATATAGGGCTACAGACTCTGAAAATAATATAAATCCGCTATGAAAGCACAAAGATGCTAGAAATCATCAGCTATATATTTGCGTGCAAATCGAAACAACACAAAACCAAAGCAAATGTATTAAGTTAGCGTTTGTTTCTCGCGATCATCTGTGCGTTGCGAACGAATTTATTATTTTAGTTATTTGCAAAAACCGGTCAATTTTTAAACAACAAATTTTTTTAAATATATTATCACGTTGAATTTACTCATTAATTCAAAATTTTTAAACACAATTTTATATTACTATTATTTTATTTATTAGTATTACTACTTTGTTGATATTGCTCAGGAGACGACAACAATATAAGTAGGACATTCGTCATGCACACACATCAGAGAAGCTGCAATATTAAGTAGACTAAAGAGAATTACTAATAATCTATGCACGTTAGATAAAAGATGAATTTAGCAAGTCAGTTGAAGGTGCGTTTTAAAGTGTTACAAATTATTTTACAAACTATCCGACATTTCATTTAAGTCCGACTTGTTTTCCCTACCTAACCATTGGTCGCTTAGGGGGCTATTCCAAACTCCGCGCGGACCCGTAGGTAAACTCACGGACTCAACCCGAAAGAATTGCTAACACAGATACAAACAAGTTTTTTTTTCTTTTTTTCTATCTATGCTATGATAGCCTTGAGAAGCTATTTTCAACTTCGCCCTAACATGTAGGTGAACTCACGGGGTTCAAACCGGAGTGTTGCTAACACTGCCCCTAGCAAGAGCAGTGCTTCGCAGAATCTACCATCGGATCGGAAACGCGACCCACTGAGAAGATCCGAGGAAAAACGGTATAGGTAAAATCCGGCATAAGCATCCGGTAATAACGTGTTTTGGGCGACGTCGAGCCTAGCAAGAGCATTGTTTCACTGGGTCTACTACCGTATTGGAATCACGACCCACTAAGAAGATCCGGCGGAAAACTCTGTAGGTAAAGTCTGGCATAAGCACCACAACGCTGCATCCTATTCTTAAAAGCAAATTACTCCCGGTGCGAGGTAGAGCAAGTTCATTAAGAAAAATATTTTAAAAGCAATTAATCTCGATTTATTCGTAAATCGATGCAAAAAACACACATCACCTTTAAGCACCTTCGTGTTTTAGCTCTAAAGGCGCGGGTGTAAATCGCTACCCGTATTTATTGTTCGCAGGGGACATGTCCGGAGCGGATATATCACCTCAAACGGTCGGATTACAAGACGATAACACCAGTTTCGTCCAGACTTTACCATAATTGGTTAGTTGAAGAACGTACGTACTGTTTGTTAGGGAACGTCGGAGTTTAAATATGGCGATCGGTACCAAATTTAGTGATCACGTTTCTGTAAATATTGAAATCAATGCTGGCTTGTAGGTTTTTGGTATTCGATGCTTGTTTGCTACCGAATTTGGAGTGATTGAAATTTTAATAGATCCAAAGAAGCATTAAACTTTTTGCATATATAATAAAGTTTAACTTTATATGACATGTTATTAGAAGAAGTCGCAATAAAAAGTACATATTTGTGTATCCAAAGCAAAGAAATGTTACCATTGACAAAGAACAATTGAGGCCTATAAAATCAAAGGCAGCTAAACGCCATAATGTCGTAAAATGTATTAACAATGGCTCTATCTTGTTTAGTTAGTTGAACACGCTTTAGTGTTTTCATGTTATAACAAATGCAGCTAAATCTCTAACAAATTCAGTTCAAAAAAGTTAAGTTTACTCTGTATTAAGTACTAATAAACGAAGTTTTATCATTTAAAATTCAGATTATTAGTAATATTCGCATTCTTTATAAATCTCTTTTAAAATAAAGAATATCGTAGCTATACGAAAAATGTTATTTCAGATTCTCAAACCGGGAGTGTTTCTAACACTGGCCCTAGCAAGAGCAGTAACTTCGATGGATCGGGAGGATCCGTAATGACGTGTTTAGGGCCGATTTTTGTAGTTTACCTGAATATTTGACAGACTTGGATATAGCTGCCTTTGATTTTATAGGCCTCAAATGTAAAGTCGCTTTCCAGAACAAAGTAAATCGATTGTAGTATTAATTTCTTTGATTGCCTTCTATGCATATTTATTCTATGAATTGTATTCTTCGTTCAAAACTTCTAAAGTATTAACGTTTAATCGACCCATAAAGTATTGACCTCTCGAAATAGAGAAAACAAGAACAAATAATTAATAACAAGATTAAAACACACATACACTCTGTATTTCTCCCGTGAACGAAACAGCAAACTATTTTTAAATCAATCATTAATACAAATCGTATCTACAAAATGATCGCGTATATATAAAACATTAAGACCAATTACTTCATGAGTTATACGAGAGTGTGGTGTTCGTTGACGCAGCCAATCCCCACAATAACTCCCTCCCAAACTCTCCAATAGTGCTTGCTTAGGTTAATACCCGTTGGAGCACTTATGTGTGGAATGTAAATCTTAAACGACGATCCAGACCATGCACCTACCCGTGAGTAGATAAAGACTGTCCTAGAATATTAGTTCCCGAAGGGATGCGACAGGGCTCACGTAGTGTCCAACTACAATCAACGCCTTAGAAGCGTTCTGATACATCTACCTAATCCTAACTCGACACAGATCGACGGTACTAATCCTGATGCTATTTTTTTTTATTGCTTAGACGGGTGGACGAGCCCACCTGGTGTGAAGTGGTTACTGGAGCCCATAGACATCCACAACGTAAATACGCCACCCACCCTGAGATATAAGTTCTAAGGTCTCAAGTATAGTTACAACGGCTGCCCCACCCTTCAAACCGAAACGCATTACTTCTTCACGGCAAAAATAGCCAGGGTGGTGGTGCCCACCCGCGCGGACTCACAAGAGGTCCTACCACCAGTAAACTGCTAGCAACGGGAAAAGCACGGGTCGTATCGTACTCGTCGAACTTACTGAAAAGCTCAACGTGAAACTTAGTCCACAGCATAAGATCGCTGAATTTCTTGTCGGATCTTTTCAGCAGATTGCAATTGTGCCAGATGAATTCACGAAACAGATGCTCTTGAGCTATTAAGCCTTGGAGTCGCTCGGGTAACAAATAACAAATCCATTATGAATTTCGTAATTAAAAAACCCCAAAAGAAAAGTTAAATACACATTAAAACCGCACAAAAACAAATTTTAGAGCCACTTATCGTATCAAACGCTACCTGGATATGCGAAGCGCAACTGGCCACGTGAAGACGTGACGACTAAAAGCGAACCTAGATACGTAAAGTCCAGTATAATTTTCCCCGGACGTGTCACTCTTTATAATTGGCTATTAGCTAATGAGATATCGTGTCGGCATACGGTCAAAGCGAATTACGTGTCAGGGTTGACAAATAATTCTTAGCCGAAACAATTAGGTAACATTACGATTGTTAGATCAGCTGTATTATTGTCAGCTTATATTAAATAGTACTTTTAAGACAAAAATGAAAACTAATTATTCATATTCTAAAGTATTTTCGTCGTACAAACACCGTGTCACGAAAACACGAGCCACAGCCCTACAAAGTTCAAGCCCCGTTAGGCCAACGATGACAGCGGGCAGGCGACAAGACGAGAAGTGTCCCTGTCTAGATCCGAGATAGTCTGGATGTGCGAAACGCGATCCGCCTTTCGAATTCATAGATCGATTCAAACGCGGCCGTGACGGACGTATCGCCTTAGACATCAATAGATACCTATAACGATGACGACGCGGAATCTAAGCCTTGATATAGCCGCCTTATCGTCTGATCTACAACAGAAGAAAGCTAAATACGTATGACCTTTTCGATCGCTATACCGAAGATATAAGCAACATCAAAATGAAAATCGAATAAGTCCGTTTCCATACTTACCGAGCATTAAACTTTAGTGGCGCGGACAGCCGAACAAACCACCGCATTATGCTAACCGCGAACCGAAGTTCGTAGCCATCAAAACGTGAACGCCGCCACCCACCCGAAGACATAATCTAGTTATCTCGACAACATTACAACAATGGCTTAAGTAGAACAACGTCAAGTAATGATGGAAAACATGATTACTTATTAGTCGATTGGGAGATAATAGTCAAAACATTGGTATCTAAACGAGACTAGTCTCTAGAAATCGCCTAAAAATCTTAATGTAAATAAATCAAATTATAATTTGCGTAATTACTGGTGGTAGGACCTCTTGTATCCGCGCGGGTAGATACCACCACCCTGCCTATTTCTACCGTGAAGCAGTAATGCGTTTCGGTTTGAAGGGTGGGGCAGCCGCTGTAACTATACTTGAGACCTTAGAACTTATATCTCAAGGTGGGTAGCGCATTTACGTTGTAGACGTCTATGGGCTTCAGTAACCACTTAACACCAGGTGGGCTGTGAACTCGTCCACTAATCTAAGCGATAAAAAAAAAGCTTTAAAACAAGCACCATCTTTTGCCTCAAAAATCGCGCTCAATGGATGCAATTTGAAACGGTTTTAACCGTATTTAAAAAAATATATATATACGCAATCATAATACAAAATCTTATTTAACACTGCAACTATTTACAAAAGCAACGGCCGAGCGACTGGGAATCGGAAATTTCGATCTATGCCTTGAGCTGGAAACAAAATGGATGAACGTTCGTTCGTTGCGAGTCGAGCGGCGATAAATAAAAGACGATGTCGGTGGTATTATTAGTTGTCCGAGCGTAACGACCGTGCCCTAACTGAAGCATTAAGATTGCCTACCATACTACCATTACAACGGTTTGCGTATTACAACCCCAAAAAATCAAACGATCTAAAACTGAGAGATTTTGAGGACGTATTATGCGAATTACATAAATATCTACTGGTGGTAGGATCTCTTGTGAGTCCGCACGGGTAGGTACCACCGCCCCGCCTATTTCTGCCGTGAAGCTGTAATGCGTTTCGGTTTGAAGTTGTAACTATACTGAGACGAGTTGTAACTATACCTTAGAACTTATATCTCAAGGTGGGTGACGCATTTACGTTGTAGATGTCTATGGGCTCCAGAACCACTTAACACCAGGTGGGCTGTAAGCTCGTCTACACATCTAAGCAATAAAAAAAAATATATCAAATTTTGTGCATACATTTTTTGTTTTCCGACAAATCGTACACCATGATGTTCAATAATATAGGATTCTGCCCTTAATTGCTTAAGCCTTAAACCCCATTTAGATACTTGATGTATAAGCAAACAGAATTACGAGTATCTCAGCTCACGGTTACAATCAAAAGCCGGCTTTTATTATAATTTTAGCTCGACAAATGTTCCGTACCAAGAACGTGTTGGCTGCAACCACTGAATGTTATCTGTTCGGGAAAGTATACATCTGACGAGGAAGGCACATTAAACACGAAATGGTTACGATTTGTCATGACCGTATAAATGGAGCGAACGTTTTATATGAAAACTTTACAAATTGTATGATCAATGAAAGATACACTTTTCGTTTAGACTGTACCGTTGTAATTGATTTATTTTTGTAAACAAATTGCTCTTTTTTTTTCGTTAAGAATGTTTATTTTCATGAAACTTCATATCATATCGTCTCATCTCATTTCATTTAATTTCATCCCAGTTAATTAATGTATCAAATTAATCATCTTCATTTTATTTTATTTCACTCCATATTATCGTTATTCATAAAAATAAGAATATAAATTAAAATAAGACATGACCTAAAGGTCTTAGTTACCAGGTCATAAAATCCCATAAAAACAAAAATAAAACTTCGTTTGTATTAACCAGGACCATCTGGTTTCTTCTTATTAAAAAGCCTTCTCTACTACTAGATATTTGTCATCAATAATGTAAGCTAGCCACGTTCGTCGCCAAGCAAAACAGCTGCTCCGCGCTGGCGACTCCATCCATTGACGTGTCATTAGCCAGGACTTATTGCGTCTTCTGATGGGCCTTCTCTCTTGGACCTTAGGCATCACGATTAGTTGAAGCAAACCTATCATGTTGAAACAACTCCCTGAGATATCCACCTTCACGCTTTTTGATGATTTTAACAACAAATACTTCGAGACACATCTACTTCTGTATATTCTTCTTTGATGGGCCTTATACAACACCGCTATATAGAATGGCCAGATATAGCTTTGAAGAATGCGTACTCTTGATTTGACGTCAATTTGTCGATGTCTCGTCCAAGTGTACCACCGACCTTGCTATTCTGAATCGATAAACTTCCAAGATACCATAATACCATAAAAGGAGAGCGAAGTTAAAATGACTTCTTGATACAACGAATCAAACTTTCGTCACTCGTGATACTCACAATCTTATTAGACATGATGAGTAACACTAGCACGATCGTGACTCAATTTTTGTATTTGCAAGGCTTTATCATTACTTTGCTTAGAGGGATGCAGATCTAACCCTATATTAAAGAATGAGGATAGCATGATTTGTAGGGATAGACAAGTTACCGGTAATTGTTTTTGTCCGATTTCCTGATGATGCACTTCCAGCCTAGAGCGGCATGATTTTAGGGGCGGCAAAATTTTTGAAATTCCAAAATTTCAGAGACGGTATAAAGTAAAGACGGTTAGTCTCCTTTGAAAATGAGTTCCGATCAATTTTTATAATTTTCTTTATATTTTTATTTTAAATTTTCAAATAAAAATATTGGATCAATATTAATAGACAGGGCCTAGGGCGGCATCAAGCCTAAATCCGTCATTGCTTACAGCCACATTATGTTCCTATTCCCAATGCAATACGTGAGGCACCAAAAAAAAAAACTATGCTGGAAAATTTAATCACACATGTAATATCATATGAACGCACGTGGCCTTATGCAAATGGCATCGTGTTCATTCGACCGCATTAAAATTCATAGATGGCGGAAGCGCGCACGCGAGGTCGCCGGGTCGCCGTTATCGGCACGCGCCATTGTCCCGGACCGGCTACCGAGTCACCGGGGGCGAACTACTGACACCGTAAATCAATGGATTTATATTATTTACACTAGATGATGACCGAGCTTGGCTCGTTTTTTTTTTTTTTATAACGACATCTTGTTGTGTCTTTAAAGCGGTTAGTTGCCCTCAATTAAGAAAAATAGTATTATTATTCGCCAATAGATGTCGGGAAGAGTTGATTATTGAAAACACGAATAAAACAACATTTTCTGAAAATAAATCGTAGCTAGATCGATTTATCGCCCCCGAAATCCCCTGTATACTAAATTTTATGAAAATCGTTGGAGCCGTTTCCGAGATTCAGATTATATATGTTAACGGAAATGTATGTAATCCGTCATTGTATACAATTCCTAGGAAATGTATGTAATTCCTAAAATCGCACGGAAATGTGTGAAATAAATTATATTATACTTACACATTACACATTTCCTAGGAAATCTATACATTTCCTAAATAGCAATCGGAAATGTAAAACATTTAAGATATTGGTAGGTACACGGGGACAGCGGGACGAGTCTTGCATTACGGTCAGTTGCCAACTTGCAATCCACTGGAACCGGCCAGGGATTTAAGAAGTGCCTTTGCAAGAAAAACTGTGCTACATCAAGATGTCTGTGTTTTAAAAATAAAGTATTATGTACTTCCAAATGCCATTCGAGCTTACCCTGCAAAAATAAATAGCTATATGGACTGACAAAGTATTATAATATAAAGATTTACTTTTATACTTTGACATTTATAATTATTTAATTATCAGACTGATTACTTGCCAAATGAAAATTTTATTTTATAAAAATAAATACAATATTTTGTGATACGTTAAAAGTTAATAGATAGTTGATTTTAGAAGTTTTAATTAGTAAGATAATATGAATATATTATTATTATTTTACGGTATGACTGTTACCCGATTGTCTCAATAAGTGTTATATTAAAAAAATATTATTAACAACGTGTTTTATTACAGAAAACATTTACTTTATACATTTCCTAATACGATATTGGAATTGTATACAATTCCGAGGAATTTTATACATTTCCTAGGATATCTATGCATTAAATAGTTTTTCAAACAATATTTTATACATTTCCTAAATAGTATCGGAATTGTACACATTTCCTAGGATTTGTATACAATTCCTTGATTTCATACATTTCCGGTAACATATACATATATATTAATACACAAGAATTGCTCGTTTAAAGGTATAAGATAAGATACAAAGAATGATCAACGTTACGTTAAGCAGTTTGTTGATGTAGTTCGCAGTAATACAATTTTTTTTCCCCCTGATAGCCTTGAGAGGCCATTTCAGCGTTACCAAAGCGTATAGGTGAGCTCCCGGAGCTCAAACCGGAGGTGTTGCTAACACTGGCCCAAGCAAATGCAGTGCTTTGCAGAATCTTTATTTGAAGTTGTAAAGGCCTAAAGCAGTCTTTCTCAAAGTGGGCGATAACGCCCCCTTGGGGGCGTTTGAAACCTAGAGGGGGGCGTTAAGGGGCCCAGGAAAAAATGGGGGGCGTTGATGTGGGTTAGGGGGGCGCTGTAAAATTTGTAATTTCATTTACTTTATAGATTTTAAATTTCACTAAAATTAAAACCACCTACTACACAATAACGAATAATTAGTTTATATTTTTACCCTGTATGATGTTATAAAAACTTAAAATAATTAACATAGATTTCGTAGGATAGCCCACACACCGTACGCCATCAAGTTGTAACAAGTTTCTGCGGAACATGATCGATGATAGTTAAAAAATGAGAGCAATTTTACCTTAATTACATTGCACCAGAAATTATTTTAAACATTAGAAAAAAAACTACCATGCAGAGTTTTAAAATATTACACATACGTTAACTAACACAAATTGAGGTTTTCTTTACTTTCTTTCTTGTTTTTAACATAAGGGCATTTTACAGCATTTTCTTAGCATTTTATAAGAAATTACTGATGTAAGAATCATAATTTTTATATAAAATGGAAATGCGTATATAATTATTGTTCAAAAACTTGTCTTAGATTATTATTTTTTACAATTACCCATTACCGTCCAATGTCAAATAGTATAGTAAACCTAAACAGCTCACTTATTGTAAACATTGTTTACCTACTATTTTATTTCTATATAATAATAGGTTGGGGGAAAAAGTTTCTTCGCATTTTTTAAGAAAATTCACAATTTTTAATATACTTTATTCACGTTTAACTAAAGTATGTCGGTACCATTTTGTTCGATAACTTTTTGCCATCTTGTAGGTAGGGACATGATCCCATTGCTATAGAAATTTTGGGGCTTCCGATCAAAATACCGCGACAATTGGTTTTGGCAGTCCTCTTGTGATGTTAACCTGACACTGCCTAAAGAACTCTGAAGAGACCGAAACAGGTAGAAATCTGAAGGTTCAAGGTCAGGACTATACGGCGGATGCATTAACACCTCCCAGCCAAGCTCTCTTAATTTTTGCTGAGTGGCTAAAGATGTGTGAAGTCTAGCGTTATCGTGATGAAAAACCACACCCCTTCTGTTGATTAATTCCAGCCGCTTTCTCTCAACTTCTTGCTTTAATCTCATCAGTTGTTCGCAGTAGAGTTCAGAATCGATGGTCCTGCCTGGTGGTAACAGCTCATAATGTATAATGCCCTTCCAATCCCACCACACACACAGCATCACCTTGTTGCGAGTTACTCCGGGTTTTGCCAGAGTCTGTGAAGCCTTTGACCTCGACCTTTCTCGTACGTTTTTGTCGTACGTGATCCACTTTTCATCACCAGTTATCAGCTTCCTCAAAAATGGTTCGGTTTCATTACGTCGTAATAAAGAATCACAAATGAGTACACGGTTAATTAGGTTTCTTTCAGTGACCTTTTTTGTGTACCCAGTTTTTTTCAAATGCGCCATAACTATTTTGTGGTCGATTCCCAGTTCTTCAGTTACGACGTAACTACTGATATGCCGATCTTGCCCCACTTTTTCAAAAATGGCATCGATTTTATCAGTAATAGGGCGACCAGAGCGACGTGCATTTTTGACATCAAAATTTCCGAATTAAAAACGTTTAAACCAAATTTGTGCTACTCTCACAGACACTGCACTAGGTCCATAAACGTCGCAATTTTTTTTCACGGCTTGCGTTGCTTTTTTACCTTTTTTGTAGTAAAATTTTAAAATGTATCGAAAATCTTCATTAGATTCACTCATCTTGACAGTATGAAAATAAAATAAAAATCACACATCTTTCTAATTTTAATTTGGAATTATCTTCTTTCGGATTTAAACTTTTAATGATACCAAAACCAGCCAGATACAAATAGTATAGCCAAAGAGATTTTATTACAAGTTCATACATTTTTAAGCTATTGCATAGCTTAAAAATAGCTCAAGCGCGGCGACCGAATCATAAAATTCCGTAACGAAAAAAACCTAACATCCCTCACTCCGCCTACCATGTAGCTCGCGTTCAACACATTCACACGTTGGGCTTGTGTAGTGTTTGTGAATAAGCGCGTGGCGTGACGTCACATTGCATGCGCATCATGAAAAGTCTGCCCATCTCTCTCTCGCGCAGTTTAGCTTATGAGTGTGAAGGGCAGTTAGGGTTTTGCCTTTATTAAGGTTTAATATAGCGTGGTCTTGTTTTATTATATTAAATTATCATTGTCAAATATAATGTCATAAGTTGATAAAAAATGCTATGCAATAGCTTTACCGCCGCAGTTCCCGAGTGCCACACGTTTTTTTTTTAGTCAGGAGGAAATTGCCGGACTTCCGCCCTTCACTGGGGATGGAGGGCGGGGCATGTCGTAGTCGAACCGTCTAAAACCTCCTGTCGCTCAACAACCAGCATCCAAACCTCGCATGAGACAGAGCTAATGAAAAGGCAAAGGGGGAAAAGTGAAGCGTTTAGTGCGGAGCACATCTTTCCCATCACCCTCTCCCTCGGGACGCCGGACTGGCGGTCGTCGGCGCCAGGACCATCAGCCCTCTCGGTCGGCAGGCTGTCCGAAGCCCGCCTAGATGGCGCCGGTTGGAATGGTCTATCCTTTTTTTTTTTTTTTTTCGGGTAGAGGGCCGAACCTCCTACGAGGTCCCCGCGCAAAAGGGGCGCGCGGGGTATGTGAGACTCAACGATCTGCATGGTGTTGTGAGCAGACCGCGGGCCCAAGGATTTTAGGACCCACCCACTAAACGACTCCCCTGCACTCTTACACCCGACGTCCGATCCCCTCCGAGGTCAGAACCCGGATGAGGTAGGGGGGCTACCGCGGTCAACACTACAACCAGACGGCGCGGCTCACCCCAAGGACGCCCAGCCGACGGAGCCTTCGAGGCGAATCGAAGGCTCTGAAACGTCGGCCGTCTCGGTGCGGCAGCCCGTCGGGCCGCCCAGACGGTGCCGCTGGTGTCCCGGAATACCCCGCTGGACCAGAACCAGCCTGCCGGGTCGGGACGCGATACACCGTCGACCGGTCGCTCTATTCATTCCACGGCAGCGCGCTAGAGTGCTGGTAGCGCGCCGCGCGGCCTCACCCCCTCAGGTCGCCCCTTGACCTTCACCGGGGGGAGGCCGCCACCTACAGGGGCCGGGACGTACGGGCGTATTCCCGCCTCCGGCCCCCGGGGAATGGTCTATCCTACGGAATACTCCGCTGGGTCAGAACCAGCGTGGGTTGAGGATAGCCGGCCTTACATCACCCGGATGCTCATGCGTAAAACGTGGCCAGAGCAGCTTGCACGTCGTCTTCTTAGGCCCCTTTCGCCGGTCCCCAGGCCGACATGTGAGGGAGACCCGAAATACTTAGAGGGCCAGGGCTTGGGCGATATCTGCCTCCCTGGACCCCGCTCGACGGCGGCGGGCCTGTGCATCTCTCACGCGCCCCGCCGCCTCCTTTTGCGAGATGGTGCACTCGCAGAAGTCAAGCATCGCCTTCCACGACTCGTCGTCACCAAGCATCGATGCCAGAACACTCGGCAACGACAAGTCGTTTCCTATTTTTGCGACGAGGACACGCTGCCACCCCTCCCAGGGGCAGGCGACGAGCGTATGCTCTGCCGTGTCCAAGTCGCAACCACAATGGTGGCACTCTGCCGTCGGCTCGGCTCCGATCCGGTGCAGGAACTCACCGAAGCAACCATGCCCAGTGAGTACCTGCGTGAGCCGGAAAGTGAGGCGTCCTCTGTCACGATTCACCCTATTCACAAGAACCGGGCGAATCGCCTCGACGGTCCTACGACCAGCCGAAGGGTCAGCCAGCCGCCTGGATCATGACTCCAGCACGGACTGCCAAGATTGGGCCCTCCGCGCTCTGACCACACTGGGGCTGAGACCCGCCACGCCCCGGGCACGAAGGTTAGCCCGCCACTGATAGTCAGCGGCGAGCGCCTCCGCCTCCAGGACCCAAGGCGGCGTCCCAGCCAGTACACACGCCGCCTCGAAAGAGATGGTGCGATAACAACGGATGATCCTGACCGCGATGGTGCGTTGCGGCCGTTGCAGCAGCTTCGCTACCCCCACGGCCAGTGACTGGCCCCACACAGGCGCCTCGTATAAGGCCATTGATCGCACCACCCCCATATAGAGACGGCACGTCACCTTTTCAGGTCCCCCGATGTTGGGAAGAAGCCGGCTTAACGCGCCGGCCACCCCCAACAAACGAGGGACCAGGTTCTGAAAGTGAACACGGAAGGTCCAACAACTGTCCAGAATGAGGCCGACGTACTTCAACTGCATCCCGACCCGATACGGACGCCTCCAGCCACGATATCGGCATCGATTGGTGGCACTCTCCGGGGCCTGTGGAATCACATGGCCTCGGATTTACTGAGTGTCAGGTCGAGGCCCAATCTCCTGATTTTGCCGACGACATGCGCCACCCCAGCGGTGGCAAGACGAGCAAACTCAGCAAAACTCCCCCCCGAAACGACTAGCGTCTGCGTAACAGATTACGCGTAGGCCCGGGAGGAGGGCACCTGTCAGTACCCAGTCATACCCGATATTCCACAAAAGGGGGCCTATTGAATACAAACAAACAAACAAATCTTTCCTCTTCATAATATTAGTATAGATATTAATTATTACAAATAATAAAAACGCTCACTTAGGCGGCGGTTTTTATTTGAACCAGTTCTAAATTATAAACTAAAATTCTATGAAAAATTACCCATATTTATCTATAATACGAAATGATATTAATTTATTTTTCGTAGTTTCCTTCCTTCTTGCGTCGATAATCCTCAGTGCTGAGGGCGCCATTCTTCCCTGTCGTTGGCTGTGTGGATAGCAACGTGGACTGAGGTATTGAGTGGAGCGTATTTAGTCCGACCAGCGCATTAGATTTCTGCCTCTGGGCCTTTTCCCGCATACCTTGCCTGTTACCAGCAGCTTTTCCAGATTGTCACCTCTCTTTCTGGCGATATGTCCAAGATCTCGAAACTCCTCCGCGCGCATGTAGTGCTGAGGCGCATTGGAATCTTGAGCTCGGTAAGAATGGATTCGTTGGTTCTGTGTTCTGTCCAACGAATCCCGAGCATTTTCCTCCAGCACCACATCTCAAACGCGTCGATGCGTTGGCGGTCGGCTTTCTTGAGGGTCCAAGTCTCTGCCCCGTAGAGAAAAATGGAAAAGACGAAGGAGGTGACGAGCTGCTTTTTGGTATTCCTCGAGATGTTTCTGTTCGCCCAAACACGGTCCATTTGGGACATAGCTCTCTTTGCCATACTGATTCGCCTTCTGAGGTCCTTTTCGGAGGATCCATTACTAGCTATGACGGAGCCCAGATAAATGAAATCCTCTACGACTTCCAGGTTTAGCTTATTCGTAGTTTAATAAGTTATTATTGTTAGTAGTATTATTTACTAGTCGAAATATAAATTTTTAATTATCTTATGATGAGAATCTTATATTAATGAGAAAGATATTCAACAAAAATTGTTTCGTTCTAATAAATTGGCATAGTAATAGTACAGTGCACTAGCAATTTATTTTGGTAATTCTGAATTTAAACAAACATATTGATGCGAAGAATTCATTTTTACTTTGCAAATTTGTAAATACACGCTCAGTAGCAATGTACGGACATAATATGAAGAAACAATAATAGCATCTACAAATACGGGTACTACATTTACGAAAATGAATACAACATTTATTAATAAAATTAATAAAATTGTGGTTTTAAAGTTTTAAGGGTGTATAAAAAATGGGGGGCGCTGAAAAATAATTGATTTTCAAAGGGGGCGGTAAAAGAAATAAGTTTGATAATCACTGGCCTAAAGGATAAGACGTCCGGTGCATTCGTATCTAGCGATGCACCGGTGTTCGAATCCCGCAGCCGTGTACAATTTTTTCTAAAGAACTACATATTTAACAAATGTTCACGATTGACTTCTACAGTGAAGGAGCATCGTGTAATAAAAATCAAACCCGTAAAATTATAATTTGCGTAATTACTGGTGGTAGGACCTCTTGTGAGTTCGCACGGGTAGGTACCACCGCTCCGCCCACTTCTGCCGTGAAGCAGTAATGCGTTTCGGTTTGAAAGGTAGGGCAGCCGTTGTTGACTGCGCGATTTAAATACTGGCACAGCCGCATCACTCGGGTTAGCCGAGACATAGACATTAGAAAGTGAACGCAATGCGCCTAAACACAAGTAAAAAGTCAATTTACCGTCATAGATAACATCCGCAGTTTTGTTGACGCTGTCACGAAAAAGAATATATTTTATTTAAAGTGTCACGTAATTATTCCAAAGATAATAAAACCGTGTGCCGTGGAAGTGATTTTTTTTTTTCGAAATAAAAGGTAACATAATGTCAAGCACGTGTCACTCTCCTGACCTAAAACTGTCGGCTTAAAAAAATCATGTCAGTAAGTTTCTTCACACAGCCACGAATAAACACACTTTTACGTTTATAATATTCAATATAGTTAACGCACAGTATATGCGATTACCTATAAACACAACCTGAACCCATGACACAAGGTTGAAGTATTCAAAGGGGAATGTATTGCTCTGATATTACAATAACATAACGACATAATAACAATATAATTACAATAATTATATTTCAAAAAATTATATTTCACTAAGTACATCTATTTGTTTATAGTAAGACTAGCTTTTGCCCGCGACTCCGTCCGCGTGTAACAGTTACTTTGGCATAACGCTAAATTTTACCCCCCACTTCATTTACGTAGAAAGTGAAATTATTTTGAAACATTCTTTATTGGTGCTCCACTTTTATCGGCCTTACCGTGATGTTATATAGCCTATAGCCTTCGTCAATAAATGGTATATCTAACACTGAAATAATTTTTCAAATCGGACCAGTAGTTCCTGAGATTAGCGCGTTCAAACAAACAAACTCTTCAGCTTTATAATATTAGTATAAATAAAATCCATTATCTATTTCTTTATTTCTTCTCTATTACCTCATTATTTCTTTCATTATTAATTATTAAAAAAAAACCATAACGAAATGTTGGAGCGAGCATCCAAAGCGGACGAAATCAGACATTAACAAAAAAATGTTTTTAAAAAAAAAACAATGTGCCTCCAACAATCCTTCATGAATAAAACAAATAATCTGGATTCCAAAAAGTATTTTATTCGAGAAAATAAATTCTTAAAAACTAAATCCCTACGTGATTACGTAAAACGTGTTCACATAGAGAAAGCAAAATATAAATTTAATATTCAGACTTAATTATCCTTTTTAAGAGCTCTGTCAGAGTCACATTGTCTTTTAAAAAACAGCCAATAATGTTAAAATACATATAAAAACTAAATATTGAAATTTTCGAAATGTTTTTTTTTTATTGCCCTTGTAGGCAGACGAGCGCACGGCCCACCTGATGGTGAGTGGTTACCGTCGCCCATGGACTTCAGCAATGCCAGGGGCAGAGCCAAGCCGCTGCCCACAAAGCCTGCCTGCCTGTTCTTACCCGTAATAATTACCCTTCCAACAGACTGGTTCAGTGCAACTATTACTGCACAGTTTTAACGCGATAAACATTGCTCTAACAATATCCTCTAGAGCACTGCATTTTTACTAATACAAAACATTCGGATAAACAAAATCCTTTTTTGTTTTTATTGCATAGATTGATGGACGTGCTCACGGCCTAACCGGTGTTAAGGGCTTATCGGAGCCCATAGACATCAACAACGTAAAAATGCCACCACCTTGAGTCACGAGTTCCCAATCTCAGTTTTACAGTACAAGGGCTGCTCCACATTTCAAACCGAAACGCATTACTGCTTCACGGCAAAAATAGGCAGAGCAGTAGTGACTATCCGTCACAACACGCCCTACCAACAGTTAATATGTGCTCACTTTAGAACGTACTACCTCTCTCTCCTACGAATCACGAAGACCCCACCATAAAATAAATTCGTTACAAAATGCAAATTTATTTTCCCATTTCTAATAATAAACAACAAAGCCACGACTATTGTGCCTATTACAGATCATACTTTGTGTGACGTTTGACCATAGACCAAACAAAAATCCAGGGATAAGTATGCGTTCACATTGTGATATCTGTGCCGTTCGAATGCGGATCTGTGAAAGTCGTATAATCTATACCACTCGAAAAAACCGGTCAATGTATTTAGCAAAAAATTATGCAAACGAATATAACGATTCGGAATATGACTTAGTTAAATGGGTTTTTATTTTTAAAGAATAAGAACATTCTCAGTCAGGGCTAAGCTTTTCTTTTTATTTAATTTTTTTTCAGTCAGCTTCGAGGCAAAGGTCTCTCTCTCTCTCTTCTTATATAACTACTAAAGCATATTCGCAACTGCCTAAGTTTAATCTTATCAAAACATACGTAAATAGGCTATTGGTTTTTGCATATAGGTAAATTAAAATTGTTTTGTGGCCTCAACTGACGGCTCTAGTCCTCTTGGAAAGAGATCATCGATGTCATTGGACATCAGCAAAGTCGGGACTCAGCCGCGTCTACCATAAAACACTCATATTAAGCCTCATTTACAGAAAACGGTGATCAACCGCGTTCCTTTCTTACTTTTGTTAGTCTGAATGTATTTGCTATGAAACCCTGTGAATCAGTGTTGCCAGGATAAAAAAGAAATACTGTCCGAGTAAATACTGCAACTACAGAGACAACAGCAAGAGATAAATTTTAGTAGATCGTTACTTATTATTATTATGAGTTTTCACTTTTATCGAATCAGTAAGCACCAGATAGCGTGGTTTCCGAGAACGCTTACCATACGCCTAATATTATTGTATGATTTTAGGGATACCAAATTTAGAATATCGAAAGTCGATAAAATCATTACTGATTTGCATCAAGAAACATCATCGCAATGCAATCGTATATAGCTACTTATAAAAATAAAAATCATGAAAAGTAGCTTGGAACTTTCACACGACTCATATATCAAAATATGTCTTTATTCTTTTTTATATCTCTTAAATGTTATTTTATATTTTTAAATCTATTTTAAGAAAAATCTAATTGTCTGCTTAAGAAAAACATGAAAGAAAATAGGAAAAACAAAAAAAAAATTAACATAAGACTTATCAAACCACTCGATCTATTAAGAATTATTTGACCGGCACATGGTATTGGAGAACCAAAAGTTTACCACGACTTGTGCTTTTTTCGTTGAGAGAAATTTGATGACTAAAAAAGAATGTTTGAATAAACGCTAGACGTTTATTCAATATAGCTTATTGAAGCCACGCAAGAAGAATGCAATTAAAATTACCACTAATGATATAATGAGTATTGCATACGTTTTCTTGCAGTCGTTGTTCGCAGCCTCCGCCGTTTTCGTCGTTATCTGTTGACAATTAAGAAACGTTTTAAAATTAGTCAAATCGTAATAAAATCATGAATATATTTCAGTCTATTTTTTTGCCTCAAGTGAAGAAATGTCAGTTATGTCAAGTTACTGTCATGATTTCGTGTGTCGTGAACTTCTCTGTGACGTTTTATGACCTGATAACAATACCATTTAAGCTAATTTAAGCATAATTAAAGATCTAAACGTGAATATTCGAATAATTAAAAAATATATATTTATAATCTACTTTTTTTTGTTAACTCCCACAAATAGTTACATCCAGTCTGTTTCAGCCGCGAAGCAGTAATTCGATACGGTCTGAAGGGAGTGATAGTCGTTACACTATACAATTAGGACTTAGATCTAATGTCTTAAACCACTCAACATAACCGTGAGCTCGTATACGATACTCTAGCGTCGGATACCCACTTGACATTTTTTTCGCAAACCGAATAGTATGGCCAGACAAGAAAACAATTTATTTGCAGTGTTGCCAATCACAAATTTAAAATTTACAACGTTTTTAATAGCTCAATTTTGACAATGTCTCTAAGGTTGATTATTGCTAGACTCGATTGCTAAACCAGATGATGCAATTACAAGGAGATGAAAAAAATGTACTTTAATTATATTTTATTTCGTATAAAAGATTGAATCGATTATTATTACCCGGTGCAGGCTACATAACTGAAGTTACCAATATAATTAACGTACCTTACTGCTGGGCGTATCGTTAATCTTCTTATACTTGTAATACGATGTGAGGGTTATCTTGGAATGCTTCGCGAGTGCTTTGCTAACAGACGTCGCCTGTTCACGTCGCGCTAACGCCACGAACGCTGACGTATCATCGATGAATTGTACTGTTATTGGACCTGATTGATACAGAAATTACTCTTAAAAATGTATGATACAGCTTTCAACAAACCTAAGTTTCTATTGTTTAATACATTTTAACAAAACCCTGTCAATCTGAGTCGACCTTTTTAATATTAAATCAGTCTACGTAATGCCATTATAAACTATATAAGTATGGTATATTAGGTAAATATTGTGTATTTTATAAAAGAACCCACAAACATTTCCAATTCAATCTTCTGTTTATTAGTAGAGTGTTATAAAAAAAATTCTTGGTGTCAGATATTTATTCCAGTTTTCTGCTGTACCAGATCAAATCACTTTCATTACATAATATTTTTCTTTTTTTTTCTTCTCTAAAATACTCTAAAGGCTTAAAGTTATTTTTCTGTTATTATAAAGTCTACAATAATAATAATTATACGAATAAAACTTACCAAACGGACTAAATAGTTGTGTGATTTCATTCCTTTGCCACTCTCTGGGAAACGCCAAATGAAACACGTGGTCCCTGGGAGGCAGTGCTGCAAACGCAACAGAAATGTTAATTAATCATAATGCAACGAATAAAGAAAAAGCTCAAGTCATCGACACCGAGTAACATGAGCCTTTTGCACGGGATTTGGGAGGTTTTTGATGTTTAAATAATAATAATAAAACTTAGTTACGATGCTTCTGATGCGGACTCTAAGTCTCAAAATTTCAAGTACAGGTTCGAGCAAGAAGGATTTTAATTAATAAAAAAACCCCGACAAGGCCAAAGGACAGGGAATCATGAGTTTATGAAATTAAGTTTTAAATAAAAATCAACTACTGGAAACAAAAATTTATTAATTTAACTCATTACCATAATAGGAGAATAATTTGCGAAATACCAATTCTATTCTTTGCTTCTCGATAGGATAAGAAATAGTGTATAATGTCTGATTAACAGGATATGCATAACTCCAAGGCCGTTGAAGTATCGCCTGCTGATCTCAAGACCGCCCTTCTTGTTCTCAAAGTCTACATTTCCAGTACTCACGTTCCGGTCCCGCCAGGTTTATGAACGGCGAGTCCTGATGAGCCGTCCTGGACAGGAACACCTTGTTTAGGAAGGGCTTGATGAGCGGCGACGTGATGGACAGGAACCTTGTGGTGTCGTCGCCCCTCATGTTGGCGAGGTGCGAGTGCATGGCCAGGAAGCAGAGCCCCGTGACGTAGGCGTCGTAGCCGGCTTCGTGGTGCTTCTCGTGGAGTTGACTGTAACCTCGACCTTCATCGGACACTGCAGGGAAAACAATACATTCGAAACAAAAACTTTTTTTTTAAATCGCTGGATGTCAATTATTGTCAATAACCAATTATTATTTTTTACCTAAGAGCTTTGAGAGGCTATTTCAGCGTAACCTTAACTAGTAGGTGAGCTTACGGGGCTCAAACCGGAGTGATGCTAACACTGACCCTAGCAAGAGCCGTGCTTCACAGAATCTACCAACGGGTCGGAAACGCGACCCACTGAGAAGATCCGGCGAGAAACTCAGTGGGCTGTGGGTTAATTTACTTGTCGAGCCCTTCGTCGCTAGCGACTTCGAGGAGAATGTTGACCGGTGCTTGAAGTATCTAAAGAAATGACTTCTGTAGCTCCCTTTGAGTTATAGGATAACAATTGAAACTGTGTGTGACATATATATGCTATATGCTATGTGTGTATGCTCATTATAAATAATTTCAAAAAAACATCTCACCAACTTTAGGCAGAGAAAATGGCGCAGCTGACAGTGTTGCCAACAAATGTTTCAGAATGCTTGAATTCACCTTATCTTTAAATGGAGGCAAACTTGACATGTATTTTGTGTCTAAGATACTGAAAAATTAGTTCTTCAATTAAAAAAAATTACTTAATTTAATGAATAAAGTTATTGATTTATTTACTCTTCAACTATTTATTTTATAGTATTAGTTTTAGTACTGTTGCATATTAGTTACATACTCTTATATTATTAATCTTATATTATTCTAATTCTATAGAATTCTATTCTAAACTTAATTTTATATTATTTAAGTTCTATATAAGGTTAATGAACTTATTCAGTATAGAATAAAAAACACTTTTAAAAATCACTTTTTTAAGACAATGTTATACAAATAGCTCATCTTCTTACTGTGGGAACATGCAGTGTGTAAACTCTTTGAACTGGGTGTATTCTGCAGGTAAAGGCTGGAAGAAATGATTCAATGTGTGCATTACGTCCAGTAACATGTTGTGTCCGACCACCAGTTTCTCCTATAAAAAAACATTACAGACATCAAAACTACATTTCAAATAAGTCGCCATGGCCTAATGAATAAGATTATAACTCATATAGCTTTTTTAACTCACAGACTCGCTTATCATCCTAGCTACTTTTGAGAAGCCGACAGCATCTTCAAAATCTTCCCACTCTCGTTCCTTCTTTAGAGCATCATGGTTCTTGAGATCATCCTGTGACTTGACTCTTTTTACATTTAATAATCTGAAAAAATATCATGAATAATTTAATTGCGCGGCTCATGGTCTAATTGCCATTAAATGTTTATGAGCAGCCTTATGCATCACAAAGTGAACGTCGTCAACAACAAAGTAAAGTATTAATAGACATATTAAAAGTAAAAAGATGTTCGGAATATCCAGGTACCACTAGTTGCAGTAGGACAACCACGGTTACAGTAAAATTAAACATTACTTCCCAAAATAGGTTGCAGCGATCATGCTATAGGATCTATGGAATTCAGTATCCAGTTAAAATTAGGTAAGCCCCTGGCTCATCTGTACTGTAATGTCCTATCATAACACTTCTACATTTAAGGGAACAGGTTATTGATTGATAATTCATAGCAGAAAAACCTGCATAATTAAAGTTGATCTTAAAAGTGCAAAATTTTCAACTGTCACTATTATCCAAACTCTATTATTATCAAATCTTTTGATCTTGTTTTCACAGATTTTTACTCTTACTTTATTTGTTGCAGCATTTCAAGAACCAGGTGTGAGGTATTTGCATATGAATTCAAGTGTAGATGTGTGACAACAAACCTTCATAATAGCATATTCAAAAGTGCAAGGCTAACCTAGTAAATTATTTAATAAATAGTGAACTATCACCTGTTTTTATTTTCTAGAATCTTAGTTTCGACCAAGATTTTGTCTTTAAAACGAGCTCTCAACTCTTGAAACAGTAATAATCTAACAAATGAATTACACTTGTCAATTTCCAATTCGTCTAACTGTCCTTCTTCTAAAAACTGGTGTACTTGGTTACTGAAATAATATATATGAGTCAACTATTATCAAAGCCGGCAATGTGACTTTTGGACAATTATTGGTAAATCAGAAAAACGAATTATTGACTTTGTATTCCATTGTCAGTCACAAAACTCTTCTGAACGACATCTTAGATAAATAACAGGTTAAGTATTAACCTTTATTTAATGCAGGTTTTGAACCGTATTCTTTGAAGGAGACGATTATATTCAAATCAATCTGTATTGACATATCAATAACATTTTTTTGTCCAAATGCACAGATTGCCACCTTTGATAATAGACGACTCATATGTTATTACCATAACATATTTAAGAATTCATAGGCAGCACATGTTATACGTGGTGCATATTACTCACCAAATGTCTTCAACATACGCCTTATGTTCATCTGGTACCTTAATGGAATCTTTTCCTTTTGAATATGTCTTTTGTCTCTCTGTTAGGTTTTCTCTTAGTTTGCACTCTATAGGTACTGTCATGTAGGAGATTCCTGTAAATTTTTTATCTATTTTTATTAGTTCGACCTACATCTATGTAATGGAAATTTTCAAGGTAATAATCATTAACTTCAGTTTAATTGAATATTGTGAAATTTCTAATACATTCAAATATCAATAACAATCCAATAATTTAATTACTTTCGATTAAAAACATGAACAGGTGTACTAAGATATGTTTAAATTATTTTTAGTTGAAAAGTTATAAGGTTTTTTTTTCATTTATAATCCATATAAATTGTTGCAAATGCTAACTCACAGCTTGTCAAATTTATCATACATCTTGACAAATGATTGAGGTTATGAGCTTGGAAGTCTTACTTGAATGTTAATAAAAAGTAAGTTACTCAGCTGCTTTTTAGATTAGAATAGACAGGTTTATAGTATTAGATCTTGCTACTTCACATCTTGTTATTATTGTAAACACTTATTAGTACACTATAATTTTGAAAATATCTAGACATGCACTCAGAATGATCTACAATTAAATAAAAAAGAAACCTTCTTACTAACATGTGGTAGAAAATTTTGCTGGTTGCCTTGGAATTAGAGTTTTTAAAAATGAAAGAACAATAATTATTCCTCTTTCATGTGTGAAGGTAACAAATCCAGTAAAGAGCATGGCTATTTGTTTTATTTATTACATACATAGATGAAACATCTCACCGAAGAGATGGTGTGGTACCACTGACACCTAATACAAAAATTAATGGTGGTATAAATATTAATAAGTGCTCACCATCTTTTATTAATTTATTGAAATCAAAACCCTGCGAAGCTAAGAAATCTAAGCTGGAACTCTGACACATGAACATTCTGTCTGGGCCGGGGCTGCCACGAGGAAACAGGTAAAAATTATATGCGTCGTTCATGTAATGCTTCTCCTTATGATTCCAGTGAAAAGCACACAAGCCAAACTGTATTAGTAGAAATTCCGAAGAGCCTTTCTGAGTGCATTTGTAATACTCCTCTGGTGTGTCAAACATCGAAACATCCCGGCCGTTTATAATGCCAGTGAACTCAGTATCTATCACTAGAAAGTCCGCTTTCTTCACAGAAGCTGCTACAAGAGGCAAAGCCTCTTTGAAATCTGAAAAATAGTAAATAATAAAACAATATTATCGCTGGCAAACGTTACGAATTTCAAACGAAGTTTGTGCTCACTTTTTCGTATTACTTCCATCTTAAACGAAATGTAACAGTGGTCAATTTAGAAATATCTTTAATATTTTATTGTAATTTCATTTATTATAAGTAACTGTTTCCATACTATTAATAAAATTGTAAATATTCCCAAATTCTCATTGCAAAAGGTGGTAAAACACTATTTTTATTTGGCTCTTTAAACAAGATAGGCAAAGGGTGCATAGGCTACGCAGTCGACTTTAATGAATAAAAAGTTCAACATAAAATGAATATAATTAAATTATTTGAGATGAGATAAACTTAAATCAATGAACATTTCATGTTCTAATGAAGATTTACCGTGACTTCAATGAAGTATTTGTAAGAACCCGAAAATCTACGACCAACGAGTCTTTTATATTCCCTTATTTGTGAATGGATACCTAAGCCGTTTTTTTACATTTATACCTAATACCTATTTAAATGAATAAATAAATAATCGGGGACAAATCACATAATAATTTATCAATAATAGCATTTAAGAATAGCATCAATCTAGGATTATTATTATTATTATAAATTTAAGAGAACAAGACCGATACATACGGAGACGGGTACATGCACACATTTAAATATGTACAAATAAATATTGAACACCCAGAAAAATCATAAAAAAACCATACTGAACTGAAACCTAAATCTGAACGCAAAAATCAGAATACTTATCTATAAATATTATGAATGACATAAATTGCCTGAAATTGGTTTCCATTTGCAAGCGGATATTTTGTTTCATAGCAATCTTTTTTCATAGCCGGTTTCATGGCCGTGCCTGAGCGCCAGTCACGACCAATCAGGGGCTCTCGTTGTTGGCTCCCATCGCGACTCAAAGATTTTGTGAGCAAATGATTATTTTGGCACGCCGCATGCGCGTCTTTCGTACTTGCAGTTCACCCTAAGTGTATTTATTATCTATGGTTCACCCACCCACCGAAGCGTACACACGCATGTATGCCCGCGCCACTCGCCGCCATTCCTTACGAACTCGGGATAAGTTAACTGCAACCCTTACTGTAGCTAGCGAAATTATCCAGTAAACTTGTTGTGGGACCCTCTGGTGTTCCATTATCCGGTGCTCCAACTGGGCAACACAAAAATTTTCAAAAAATACGATAGGCCCTGCTCCCAGTGGATGTAGGTTAGCGACCAAAGTACGCTGCTTACGATCGGGCTTACATTTTTATTGTTAATCACGGGTAGGATTTTTACATCCTTGTCACAAGTACGTCGTAGAAAAGATGGTGGGTCAGTCAAAGAGTGTATTTTGTAGAGTGGTCATCAAAGATGAATGATAGAAGAATCGACATTAGGTTGCATACACGTTACAGGAGAACACTCTTGCCTATTCTACGGCCAATCCCTTAGTCGTCTTTTAAGACACCTACACGATGGACTAACGGTGGTGCCTTGTCCAAGTGCATTTGGGACTGCTAGATAAAAGGCGTTATGCCATATAGTTCCTAGTACTTTCTTAGTACCACGCACGCGCGTACGCAGCACACCGCTAACTCTCCGACACATCGTGCTATCTCGCTACTCAATGTATTGCTAGCCTATGCTCCGGAAATGGATATACTCCATGATGGTTTGCAGCGATTTATAGCTGTTGCTAGAAATTACCTATGCTAATATTATTAATACCTTACAAATGTTTTGGTTATACTGTTAATTTGTAAGAAGACTAAATAAATAAATAAATATAGTTGCCTCGCGAAAAATCGTTTTATTGTAACATTTCATTCTATGCGTTAATTTCAAAACCTCGCACGAGTGATGCCAATATGAGAAAATAAAACTAAAATGACACATAAGACTCAATATTTATTGAATAACGTCTTCGAATTACATTTGTCTGAACGCGTCTCTTATAGAATTGCCTGCAAAATCATTTATGTATATAAAAATTATTTTTTGTCAAACTAAAGAATTGTAACCTAAACGAACAAGTAAATTGACTAGAACTATCTAAACAGTTCATATGGTCAGCTTCTCAAGGTGACTCGATATCTTCTCGTAAGCGAATTTATTTCGATAAACGTGAATATTCGATTTCACTTTCTTCATTAACGTTCTTGGATCGATATCGCTGAGCTGGAGTAAAGCATCTGCAACAAAATTCAAACTTTAATCCGAATAACGTTTCTATTTTTCAGCGACAAAGCATCCACTAAAGCGTCTGTTTCTTCATCATAAAATTAGTGGCGTTTACAAGAGTTGTGGGTGGCATTCAATCTAATAAATGTTGACGTGACAACGTGTTATAAATCGATGAAGACCAGTTGCACGCATGAAAAAGTGTCACGTTCCGCGTGAGCGTGCAAGCGAGAGCGCGGTACAAGCGATATAGAGATGCGATCGGCCCAAGCGTTGGCTTGTGACACATCTCTCTTCTTGCGTGACGTCAGAGCTTAAAGTTTGAATAGTTCTGCGACTAACGTTACCACGTAAAACTATCGTCCGTAAACCTACTTTACAAACAACTAATATTGTTTGGTACAATACAGCTCCATATTCGGATTCAAGAGGATTAAATTGTCGATCACTCTGTACTACGAACTAATCTCGGTAAAGACGCATTCACAGATTGCTAAGTCAATCCTACTGTAAGATTTTCAAACTGTAATGGAATAAACTGAGAGGGACGTGACAAAAAAAAGAAAACTTGTTAAATAGAAATACTAGCTGTTACTCACACCTCGCCGCATGGACAAAGAAAAATGCCAGCTTAGTTTCCCGTGGAAATGAAATGTTTTTTCGGGATAAAAGGTAGCCATGTCAATCTTCTGGCCTAATATTATATGACTTAAAAAAATCATGTCAATCCGTTGCTTAGTTTCGACGTACACGAAGGACAAAACAAAAATATATATTTTACACTTACATATAATATTAGTACCTATAGTATAGATATGGAAAGTGTGGAATGTGGCTGTATAGATTATACTAGTCTGCCTGTCGATGCGGCAACTATGAAGGGTAGAGGTAAGGAGAGCCGTCTCATATGGGAGAAGCTTGAAAGTGTCCCCCCACTTTCAGCACTAAATAACAGTTCAAAAATCCTCCAGAATGGCGCTAGCATAGGCACATGGTATAATATAAATTGAGTAGTTTTTAACTGATTGAAGTATGCTGATTTAGGAAATTTAATATATTTAATGACTAGAGTAGTTAGTGACAAAATAATATACAAGACCTCACATGTTTACGTAGTCCAAACTAATTTCGTCAATATAACCTAAAATTATTGCTGTGGTAAAACGTGGAGACATCGATTGCATTTTCTTATCAGCTTTAAATAGAATACTTTTTGTGATATTGTAATGCTTACAGTTCTTTCGTCTTTTTTATTTCTCTATCTTATTCTAATAACTTTCAGCGCCTTTTTTAAAATTTACCCGGTTGCTACTGTAGCGCCACCCTTATTTAGCATAGTTTAACGGACATTTTTTCACACAAAGCGACGGTTCTCCTTACGTCTACCCTTCATAGCGGCAACAAATACCAACCTAACATTTCGTTTCTGAACGTTTCATCGACGTCATCCAGGTGTACCAACATGGCGGAGTACAGAGCGTCAACGTGCGCACCGTATACAGTCGTATCGTACGGCTGCGGTCGGTTCTTGAACAAAGTACATAAAGTCTGCACGGCGTAAGAACGAACTTTGTCGCTAACGTCGTCGAGGCGTTTCAATACAACTAAAAAAGACAAAATATATGCAATCAATATTTCCGATTGGTTTTTTTTTTTTTTTTTTGCCCTTGTAGGCAGACGAACGAGCATACGGCCCACTTGATGGTGAGTGGTTACCATCGCCCATGGACTTTAGCAATGCCAGGGGCAGAGCCAAGCAGCTGCCTACTGCTTAATACTCTCCACAAGCCTCGTTTGAAGAAGGACATGTCATAGCCCTCGGGATACACCGTGGAGGGGAGCTCATTCCATAGCCGGATGGCCGGATGGTTTAGAGGAAGAGGTAGACCTAAGAAGAAATGGATGGATTGCGTGAAAGACGATATGTGTAAAAGGGAAGTGAGCGAAGAAATGGTATATGATAGAGGAGTATGGAAGGAGAAAACATAGGCAGCACCTCTTGAGAGTCCGCACGGTAGGTACCACCACGCTACCTATTTCTGCTGTAAAGTAGTTATGCGTTTCGGGCTGAAAGGTAGGGCAGCCGTTGTAACTATACTGAGACCTTAGAACTTATATCTCAAGCTGGGTGGCGCATTTACGTTGCAGATGTCTATGGGCTCCAGTAACCACTGAACACCAGGTGAGCTGTGAGCTCGTCCACCCATCTAAGCAACAAAAACAAAAAGATCAATATCAATCCAAGGTGAAATATGTTCCGGACGCAAGAATATCTGCCGGAATCGAGAGCGACAACGGCTGTTCGTGAAGTCAATGACCGCTGTTATACTATACATTTGAAACTTAGAACTCTCTGGTAACAGTTAATTCCAAAAAAACTCGTATGTATCTAATATTACAATCATCATCATCATCAGCTTTTATCTGCCCACTGCTGGACATAGGCCTTCTTCCCCAATGCCTTCCACAGAACGCGGTCCTCCGCCTTACCGCTTACGCAGTAAGTCGTCGGTCCACCTGTAGGCTTAGTGCGAGTTTCAAAAATCGAATCGAATGACTCGCATCGAGTGTACGCTCTTCACGGTGAAACGTGCGGAGCTCTGAGTGCGAGATATTCGATTTGCAGGACGTTTATTCATCTTTAGAAGCAATAATTTTTTCTTTTATATTGGTAGCATGCAAGTTTTTTTTTAAGGCGTTTAATTGAAATGCCAAGCTTTCTAACGATATTTATAATTAGTCGGGTAATGGGTAATGTACCTGTGCTTAGTGCGAGTTTTTTTAATTACTCAGTCGATGTTAATGTTATGTTTAATTTGTGTGAGTTTGTATCAGTGCCACCTAGTGGTAAGCTTATGAATCTCATTTTGTGGGAGAGAGAAGGTTTGTTTATGTTGCTGTCTCATGTATCGAATAGCTTTACCGAAGTGAGGCTCTCGATTATTGTATGTGCGAGTGCGAGTTGCAAATTAATGGATTTTGAGAGTATTTCTTCACTTTCAAGCAAGTTAAGTAGTCACTAAAAATTTTGCCGTGAAACCAATACAATATCAAGATTTTTTCTTTCGTTTTTAATAATAATGTTGTTTTTTAAGGTTTTATCTATTCTAATGGTTTATACAAATATATTTTTTCGGTTAGAAAATTTTATAGACGTCTAGCTAGTTGTAAATACATATTAATTCTTTGCTTTTTCATTTAATTCTTATTAAATCATTGCTTTTTTTTAAAGAGTTGTTTGGTGAGAGAGAGAGAGCGAGATAGAGTTGTTTTTTTTTTTATTGCTTAGATGGATGGACGAGCTCACAGCCCACCTGATGTTAAGTGGTTACTGGAGCCCATAGACATCTACAACGTAAATGCGCCACCCACCTCGAGATATAAGTTCTAAGGTCTCAGTATAGTTACAACGGCTACCCCACCCTTCGAACCGAAACGCATTATTGCTTCACGGCGGAAATAGGCGGGGTGGTGGTACCTACCCGTGTGGACTCCCAAGAGGTCCTACCACCAGTGAAAGAGTATTCTTTATTGTACACAAAATGAATAAATATTGTGAAACATTTTTTCTTGGTCTTATCGCTAAGAGTGATCTCTTCCAGACAACCATTAGATGGGCAAGAATAATTTCGAAATGAATTGCACACTGTGTATCTATCTATTATAGAAATATATACACACACGCACATACACACGCGCACACACACACACACACACACACACAGACACACACACGCGCAATATACATATTTACAGGTACATACGTACAGATTTATATTTATAAATTATATAGAAATTTGAACAATGTAATAATAATTTTGCTTCTTTACACATTTATAAATAAGGATGGATGCTCGTAATAATTTTAGTATATTTGGGCCACCTAATGAAGATCATCAACACTATTACCGTAAATACAATCATTTTATAAACGTTCAACGGGTAAAAGATTAAACCTATGTAAAACATAATTTCTTTAATTAAAAAAAGCTGAAATAATTACCTATTCCAAGATTAATTATGTTAAGTATGTCTAAATATGTAATTACAATTAAATAAATTCTATAATAAACTTCTAATTCTAATACTTCTATTAAAGTTACTAAAAAAATATGTTTATGCTGGGCAGTTTTCGTGTATTTTAAAGGTTACGCCATTACGGCAAAGTTTGTTTACGAAATTGCACCCTTAGAATGGAAGTGGTATAACTAAAAAATTTAAGATTAGTTTTATATTTCAAAACACTTATGTATTATTATTAAGAACCTACATTTTAAGTAGGTAATACGTGCAGCAAAAATGTTGGACTCCTTTTTACGAAAATTGCGCGGACGGAGAAGTATGAAATTTCCCACACTCATAGAGAATATAGAGAAGTAGTGCAGATTGCTAACTTTTTTTTTAATTGTGCTTAAACAATAAAAAAATAAACTAAATGAATAAAAAAACCTTACACACATTACCATGTATTTGACACACACACACACACACACACATGCATTTATACTTTTTTTGTTTATTGATTTATCAATCTGTGGTCAAATTGAGAATAGATTAATATTTTTTGTCTTTAATATTATTTTTCTATAATGTAGCCTTGGCGACATAGAGCAATGATTATTATAGAAATGATGATAATAGAAAGGTGACAATAAAACTATAATAATGTTCAAACTTAAAATTTAAATAAATTATGGTGAAATTTCGACCACTGGACTACCATTAGTAGATAATAATAAAATCATTTATTGCCTTTCACACAGATTTAGATTATTACAGGCAGCCTACAAGGAAACAACAAAAAAACAAAACACTATTATATCATTTCTGGCAAGCAGCTCAACATTTGCACTTGTATATTATTAATAGGAATTTTATTAAGAATATTGACAATTTATGAGGAATTTGACAAGTACGGATTAGTTATAGATATATGTAGTTACATATTGTAAATTAAATTAGTTTTATAAGTGCAATAAAAAATAATTTAAATGATAAAATGATAAAGCCATACCTTTTTCCAATGTGACGATTAGAGGGTATCCTATTATTCTTTTCTATATTATTCTATCAGCTTATAAAATTAAACAGTCTCTTTTAGTCTAGAAAAGGACAAAGTACTCTTTCTGTCTTTTTCAAATAAAATGGCATGCCTTAAAGTGTTTAAACCGAAAAACTAAAAAAATACAATTATTGTATTACAATATTGAAGTTTACCAGAAACTAAGAATTTTGGGTTGAGCCACTTTAATTCTAAAGGTACAAAATAGTATTGAACACGTGACATTACCCGAATAATTTTGAAAGTAGTTGGTTCCCATTAAAATGCTGTTAAAATGCGTTGTATTTCATTTAGACGGTCTAATGCCAAAACATCACGTGCTACCAATATACGAGAAATAATATTATTGCTGCTCTCGGTGAATAAACGCCCTGCGAAGCGAGTAGCATATCTCAACTCACACTCACAATTCTTCATTTTTCACCGTATAGAACGTAAACTCGATTTGATTTTGATTTATTCATTTACAATTGAACAACTAGGAAAAAGAGATGAAAAGACATTTTGGAGGGACCGCGAGGAGCTAAATTGTGTGAATTGTTTTATTTTGTCTATTTAATGTTTCTTAGTTAATGCGTATTTAATATTTCTTCGTGTATAAGTGTAATTTTGAGACCGTCCTGGCCTAAAGGTTAAGGCGTCCGGTGTATTCGTATCTTGCAATGCACCGGTGTTCTAATCCCGCCGGCGGGTATCAATTTTTCTAATGAAATACGTACTTATCAAATGTTTACGATTGACTTTCACTGTAAAGGAATAGCATCATGTAATAAAAATCAAACCCGCAAAATTAATTTTTGTAATTACTGGTGGTAGGACGTCTTGTGAGTCCGCACGGGTAGGTATCACCACCCTGCCTATTTTTGCCGTGAAGCAGTAATGCGTTTCGGTTTGAAGGGTGGGACAACCGTTGTAACTATACTGAGACCTTAGAACTAATATCTCAAGGTGGGAGGCGGCATTTGCGTTGTAGATGTCTATGGGCTCCGGTAACCACTTAAGATTAGGTGGGCCGGGAGCTCGTCCACCCATCTGTGCAATAACAAAGTAACGTGGGTTTATTAACTGCTTAGTATCTGTGAAAGTGCGAAAATTAAAAAAAATTAAACAAAACCGCTGGACGTAGCTTCTCGAAATCTTCGAAAAGGTCCACTGAAAAAAATCTCAGTATATAATCAGCATTTTGCAGAGATTATATTTTATCCCATATTATCTGATCTCATTTCATTTCATTCCATGCCAATTGATTAATGCTTAAAATTAATCAAATCCATTTCACTCCATATTATCATTTTTCATAAAAAAAGATTAGGCTCTATGGCATGATATTTTTGCCTCTCTAGTTGGAAAAATAAAACTACTCAAGAAATACTCGATCGAAACGTTAAAATCCACTAATTTGTAACACGCACTCGCACAAATGTCATTCGTAGTACTCATTTCGGTAAAATTACTCGGGTACGAGATCACAACGTTAATATGAACTCGCACTCACAAAATAACACCGAGTACGTTTGCCGCTAGGGGCGCTGTTCCAATTGCATACAAATTTGAGCAAACTGGCTCGCTAGTGAGAACGTTACAAAACTCGCACTAAGCACACTGGTTGGAGGATGTCCGCTGAGTTTCTTGCCAGTTCTACTCAGGACGGAGGCTAGTTTTTGTGAATTGGCGGTAGTTCTTTTTGACGTTCAACAAGTATGTTTTTTGATTTGATTTGACTCCCCATGCTCCTGGTACCCGTCAATAGCCTCCATTCAAGGACTTTCCTCCCCCACCTGGCGTCGCTGGCTCGACAGATGTGACCGGCTCATTGCCACTTTAGCCTGCTAACTTTAAATTACAATCGATATTAATTAATCGCCACATGTTTCCACAAAACGTACCGAAATACATTTTATTCAATATATCCGCTGTAAAACAGCCGCGTTGGCGCGCTAAGGTCGCGAGGCAGCACACGGCACGCAGAGTGTGCTGTCTCGTCAACGTCGAGTTGTCCTCCACCAGACCCATGAGGAGCGGTACCATTTCGTCCAAAAACGGTTCCAAGGATTCTTTTGTGGGAAAAAGGTTTACTTCCTGCAATAATATTACCTTCTATTTTAAGAGAACATTCGAAAGCAACAGTCCCGACGAATTTAACCTTATTAATTGGCAATCAACAGTTCATGTTGGCCAACATATTAAAACAAATACGTTCGGAAATGCGTAACTTAATTACAAATACAGATTGTGTGGGTACTTTTTAAGCAACAAACGAGTGTGGGCGAGTGAGAGAGATGATGATTTCCAATTTATTATTAGATACAAACATTTACACTAAAATTTAGATTTTCGTGTACCAAAATGATATCGCATCGATAAAAATATCGCATTTTATTATTTTTCTTTACGTACGTACGCCTTATGATGTGTTTTCACCAAAATCTGGCTAGCAACATAAGAACAATGCAGTACCCGGATTCCGGAGGGACCAATTGTCATTTTAATTGTTTTAATTATTCAACTGATGAAAGGATGTGCGCACGACTAAACGAGAAATGGAAATGGAAAATCTTGAAACTAATTCGAATACCTTATCGACGGTGTCGCCATCTCCACCGTTCTCGGCCCGGATGCGCTCGTCCTGAGGGCTGTCCTGCAGCGCGGAGCACAGACACGCGACGGCCGCGGTGCGTATCGCCTCAGCGGTGCGACCCGCCGACCATATCATGTTAGGCATTATTATTTCTGTAGAATATAGATCGCAGCGCATAAAATAAAACTTCCGTTGTTCCAAAATATTGTGTTATAATTTTGGAGATGCTTAACGACGGTGGGATGATCTTTCACCGAGCGGGTGATATTGTTCTGTAGAATTTTGTTATTCGGAACTTGTATATATGAAGACTTATCTTGAAAATGTCGTAGGCGGTACACACACAAATTTATCGGAGCGAAACGTAAGCGAGTGTTAGTCGATGCGGGTAGGCTCTGACTCAAGTGAGCGCGGTGCTGTGCGCGGACTACGACGTATCGGTCTGAAGTCACAGCATACCAGTTTTGGGTGCGTGTGTCCAATGTAGTCGACTGGTGCGCATCGACACGGCCCAAATTTGTGTCGGAATAAAATGTAATGTGGTGTATGTAAATGCGTACCAGTTGTGTGTAAGTGTATATGTGGGAGTAGCCCACATAATAATAATTAAAAATGAATTAACACGTTTATTACGCCTTGCTCATTTTTTTACAGTCTTTGCCATCTTCGTTTTCTCTGTCATTCTGTCTATCATTCTCTTTTCCCTTTCTTTCCGTTTTCTCTCACTCACATCTTTACGATCCGTTCCACACTCTTGATATGTTTCGTTCTTACCAATCCCACAATTCTTTAAATAAAAATTTTTTTTTTTGGTTTTTTTTTTTTCACATTTTCAATCATTATAGGCAAACGAATCTGTTTACTATCGGCCGTAGGCAACAGGAACACCTTGAGAGGTTTTGGCATTTTGTTTCTTACTCAAGTAGTTACCTAATGATGCCGGGTACATAAAATATGAAAGTTTGATTTTTATTACACGATGTTATTAATCGTGTAAGTTATCAAGTGCGTGTTAAAACTAATAAGAAATCGATTATCGCATCATTCGATACACCATCCGGATGATTGCTTTATGCGATAGCCCATTGACATCGGCAATTTATTTAGAGAGTTATAAATGGCGAAGCGGACGATTAACGTGGCATGGACATGTGATGCGTAGAGAGAAGATGCATGTGACTAGGAAATGGTAGTGCAAGGTAGAGGAGGAAGAGGTCGCAGGCCGAAGAAGACATGGAGGGAGTGTGTGAATGACGATATGAGCGAAACAGAGGAGTGAGTGTTGAACTGACGGCTGATAGAAGAGGTTGGAAGAGAAAAATTAGCTGTGCTGACCCCACCTAGTGGGATAAGGTAAAGAAAAAGATAAATGGCGAAGATTTCACTCCAGTTTCTTATACAATAAAAAGAATAAATCAAATTCCGGTGAAGAGGTCACTTAATGCAAGACTACCCACCTTCTATGATGATCTTCAGGAAGGCCCCAAGTTTGTCACTGTCGCATTTCCTGAAGTTCTCCTGTCTCTTCAGCAGAGCAGTCGATAGAGTCGTGAATATCTTTAGTCTGACTTCCGCGTCCGTTTCCGTGTTCGCCAGACACTCCTTTAATAGGGGAGCTATGAGGTGTAGCTGGGCTCCCATGGCTGAACCTTTTCAAGTCATGGGTGTGGTCAAATTTGGCACAATTTCATTTGCTAGACTATAAATGTCAAAGAATTTTAAAAAACGACATAAAAAGTATTAATTAAATACCTTATTTAAAATACATTTACGCTTTAATCTCGCATTTAATATTTTAATTTTTAATCTTTCCGACCTCGTATGTATATATATATTTAGTAATAATATAATGGTGATTAATAATAGTTTTATACTTTTTAATACCATTTAAAAACCATTTTATACCTTTTTTAATAACTTCTGGCACTATCTTTGAAATTACACCTTTTGCTACGGTGGCGCCACCCTAATCGGTCGCTTTTCGACGCACACAGATAGTATGCTCCTTAGCTCTACCCTCCATAAGTGTGCTAGTTGAACGGGTTTATTATTGCTAGTTAGGCACTGGGCAGAGGAACTCGTACATTTTAACGGTAGATAGCGGCTTGGCTCTGCCCCAGGCATTGCTGAAGTCCAGGGGCGACGATAACCACTCACCATCAGGTGAAAGAAAAATAAAGATCACAATGTGGATGCCGCTAACAACCTTGAGACATGAGGTCGGTGTTTCAATTATGTTGTACGTTTGTCCCGTCCTTTAAATCGGACAATGACAGAAACAGGCCGGCAGTACCCGCTCAATTACGATAATATTATTCGGGATTCCGTTTTTATTACAAAACGACATTCTTGCAGTTGCCATAAAGCTTGGGCCGTGGTATAATCGCATCATTTTTTTTTCTACATATTCTAGTAACCTCGATGGTTTATCCTAGATTCACTGAACTAGTAGGTGAGCTCACGGGGCTCAAACCGGAGGTGTTGTTAACACTGGCCCTAGCAAGAGCAGTGCTTCGTAGAATCTACCACCGGATCGGAAACGCAACCGACTCAGAAGATCCGGCGAGAAGCTCAGTGGGCTTTGTCTATGGGTTAATTTACTCGTTGCGCAAGCGGCAGGTTCGGCGAGGACGGTGACCGGTGCTTGAGGTACCTAAAAACACCGTGGATCGGGAGGATCCAAATTGACGTGGCCACATCACTAGCAACGCTTAACCGCCCGCATTTGTGCAAAAAGTCCAGACACTTCTTTATCAAAGTCACAATTAAAAACAAAACACACCTGCGTGCATCAGAACGCATTCAAGCAGACACCGATCGGGGGTGAGCAGAGTCCACGTGGGGGCGTCGCTGGTGATGTTGGCGAGCACTTTACCGATGTGTCTTTCATGGAGACTGGTTAATGTTTTACCGGACTTTTCAATGCACCGAAGTCTGTCCAGGTTTGCTGTTAGCAAATAAATATCTATGTTACATCATATATTGAAATCACAGTGTTCTTTTATTAAAATCGCGCGTGCTGTCGAATCCTAGCTTATTACTAGCCATGATGGGCTCTAAGCGCTAATCGGAGCCGATGATCATTGCGTTGGTACAACAGCTACCTTTTGGGATGCACGAAAATCTTCGGCAAATAGGCAAGGGGGTACCAGCCCGTGCGTACTCACAATACGGCCTCCAAGAAGTAAATGCCGATCAGAGACCCGATCATGCTAGAATAATAGGTATACAAAGATATTTGTTTTATCTTAAAGTAGAGACACCAAAAAAGGGAACTTAATTTCACACTCACACAACGCCATAAACTGTATCTGATCGTCGACGGGCATGGCGTAAACAGTGAAGTTGATGGTGAAAAGATCGTTGGCGACTGACCCACACTCGTCACCGCAGAGCTCCATCAACGCCTCTGATACGTGGAGCAAATTCGTCTGGTACTTTGGCTGCGAAATAGCAGTAATGCTTTTCCTTTTAAGACGAAGGTGGATCGCTTTAGTTTGATAAGCTTAGAGGAGCAGACAAGCTCATGTTTAACTGGTTCAGGTTCCATCGTTAGGCGGGGAACCAAAATACACAGACACCTCAATAAGGATGCAGCTGCTGATCTTGAGATATAATGTTAAAGTTTTAAATGCACTGGATGCTTCGTAAAGTCTGCATAGACTTGTTACTCCCTATCATTTTAGTTCTTAAACCTAAGAACCAAACGCATAGGAGTTACACAGATTGGGGAATAGCGGTACTAGAACTAGGAGAAACTAGAGGTAGGAGCAGTGTGCTTAGTGCGAGTTTTTTAACGTTCTCGATAGCGTAAAAGTTAAATTTGTATGGAGTTGGAACGTCTACCTACGGTTGCCACTAGGGGCGCTGTTCCAACTGGATACAAATTCGAGTTAACTTTTACGCTATCGAGAACGTTAAAAAAGTCGCCCTAAGCACACAATAAAGACTACAGTTAAAGAAAATAAACAAAAACTTGACTTCAATAGCAAACTTGATAAAGTATTGATATTTTTTGTTATTGCTGTTATTGTCATCGGTCCTTGATGCGTGTACAGACTTTTAAGTTATTCAGGGGCCTTTAATTCGATGAAAATTACGTTCAAAGATTCTATTACATACAAACAAACAGACATATAGATCTTCCTAGGCGATGTGAGCTGACAGCTGGATTGGTGTATTAGAGACAAACAAACCTTTCTAGTCCTACAACGGTCGGGATCCGCCAGTTCTTTACATATCTCAGTCAAAATCTTCCCTTTGACAAGTTCCACACGAGAACCTTTGATGATGTTGGCTAGGACAAGCAAGACTGCCCACGATTCCACGTCGGCCTCCAGCAGCGGCCACCACGTTTCCGGAGTGATGAAGTATCCGAACAATTCTGCGGCGCGTTTCACCTGTATATTGATGAAGAAGCGAATGATGGATTTTAATATACACGTCAAATTATTTTAACTTTACGCGAAGTTTGTTTTGGAAACTTCGCATGTTATTTTTATTTTTATTTTATTTTATTAGGCTCACAATACACATCACAAGCTAAAGATACATAAAAAACACAAATAAAAAGAAACAAAATCTGGCTTGCAACATAAGTTATGTGCGCACGACAAAACAAGACATATGGTGCTGAATTTGTATAACAATGTTCCTTACAATTATGACAAAACAACACAATAACAAAAACTAATCTAACGAATAATGTAAGGAAAAAAAAAAAATTCACAATATAAGTAATACATTAAACAATTACATTAACCTACCTATTAATAAATCGGAGGATGCCCTTGAACATTTTTCTAAACGAAACTAATTTAGTTAGTTATTTATTTAGTTTATTATTTATTTAGTTTTTATTGTGTGATAACATGGATATGTTATTTATTGTTGTTTAAGTGTGTTACTAACACTGGCCCTAGCGAGAGCAGTGCTTCGCAGAATCTACCACCGGAGCGCAAACGAAACCCACTGAGAAGATCCGGCGAGAATCTCAATGAGCCGTGTCTGTGGGTTAATTTCCTCGTCGAGCCCATCGTCGCAAGCGACGGGTTCGGCGAGGACGGTAACCGGTGTTTGAAGTACCTAAAAGCACCGTTAATGGATCGGGAGGATCCCTAATGACATGTTTAGGGCATCACTCTATCAGTTAAGAGGTATTGTATTTAGAATGTACTTTAAAAACTATAATTCCATTTCTAAAATCCGTTTAATAAGTATAATAATGAACACTGGAGTGTTGCAAAATATAAAAAAGTAAATTGTACCTCGACCACAACTCTAGGATCTTCATCAGCTGCCCCGCGTATCATAGTACGAACAATAGCGTTGGCATGCTGTGTAGAACCCTCCTCTGCGCATAATATCAACCAGCAGAGGAGCTGAGCCACGCGGAGACGAGCATCTGCTTGCCAGCCCTCCATTTCTGGTACATAAAATTTTAGATTCGCCAACAGTAATTCCTTATTTCTAAGCATAGCCCTGTATCACCGAAGAAGGAAGAGAAGAAAGATGGCCGGCAAGAAATAGATGAGGAGAACCGAATACTGGGCCTAGTGGCATAAATTATGAGAGGCCTATCCCAGTCCAGCAATATAAAACTATGATCTCATCAAGCTCAAGTCATCTATGATTTGCAGCAGAGTATTATAATTACTATTCGAGCCAGTCATTACCCCCAGTCAAGCATTACACTTTTCTTGGCATCACTCATTATCCAACACATTATCCACACTTATCCAACAACCAAAAACAAAGGCAAAAAGTTTATAAGGAAGTATTTAATACAACACTTGACATCAAATTAACGTTGCACATTAAAGTTGTAGATGTCTATGGGCTCCAGTAACCACTTAACACCAGGTGGGCCGTGAGCTCGTCCAGCCATATAAGCAATAAAAAAAAAAAAAAACATATTATCCACATGCTCATATAACTAATATAGCAATTAAAAGATTATAGAAGACTCAACAATGTGTCAACAATCAAATTATACCTTTTTCAACAGCAGGAACAATCTTCCCAATATTACTCTGCACCAATACTCTACAACCCATGTTGGGTCTTTTAACATCAGGATAATGCGAGGGAACATCTTTCAGGAAATCACTCTTCTTCTTTAAATCTTCCTCATTTTCCTCCATGTATTGTAAGCCAACATCATCCCAGAGTTTTGTGGCAGTTTCCCTGATGCTAGCCATTACATCACTCAGGCTGAAAAAGTATTCTTACTTTTCAGCATACCCACAGTTTGGCTTAAACATGGATTTCAGATATATGTTTAAACCAAAGTTGTTGTAATTGTTACAGGTAGTTGAGTTACTTTATATTATACAATGGTATATAATAAAGTTTGATGGACCCAATACGGTTGGTTCAGTACAACTTATATTACTAATATCTAACTACATTTTAATTATAATTTTACAAAATAAAATTAGTTTATGTCAATTCAAATATAATTCCATCATGTTGCCTGAATATATATTATTACATTTTTTATATGAAAAATTGTTTTTTTTTTGTACATGTACCATACCTAGTTAACAAAAGAGGCATCATGCGATGCCAAAAAGAATATCGGTCTCTGTATTTTAACATCCAGTTTCCTACTTCTAATGTCACCTGGAGGCGAACTTGACTATTTTCATCAAACAGCTTCTCTGCCATTGGTGTTATTGATAGCTCTAAGCATTTCACATTTCCTGACATCACTATTGCTCCTGTAGGCATAAGGTGAATCAAGAATTACTCATGTCTCAATTTTACTAAAATAACACTTTCCCTATGTCTACAGGGCTGTTGACAGTGTAAGATGATAAATAAACATCATTAATTGTTGCTATTATAATTTTAAAATAACTCTAAAAGAGCAGTATGCTCTGAGAAATTGATGTTGGAATAAAAGTCGTCAGTGCTAGACACGAGCTTAGCTATTAACCTGGCATTGCTACGAAAACCTCTAAGAGCGACGGTAATTACTCACTATCAGGTGGGCCACATGCCCATCTACGTCAAAAAAATGCAATCAAAATAAAACATTGTCAAAAAAGGTAAAATATTTTTTTTTTGCAAAAATAACATATCATGTTATGATTATGAGTATTAGGGTTAGCAGTAGTAATGAGTGACAAAGAATAGATTATTAATTATGAAATAACAATTATTAATTATATAATCACCTATAGCTTTAACAGCTGCAGCTCGGACCCTAAAATGCTGGTGTGCTAGATTTGACAGCACGGGCTTCACGTAGCTCTCAGATTGAAAATGAAAATCCCGCTGCAAGTTCTCAGATAACAATATAATGCATTCACATGCTTCTACCTTCACTTTAGAATAAGGATCCGTAACCGTTTTGGTTAAAATACTTGTTAAATCATTTAGAAAAGAATTCAAGTAATGTGTAACTTTGTATCTATCTAAGATAGTGTGAACTAGCTGGATTAAAACTAGCCGAATCTCTTCAGATTCTTCCACAATCTCAGGGCATCCGATGCGACGGACAAGCGTAGGAAATATATAGGTTAAATAATAGTCATTCAGTGGGAGCTTTTGTATGAAGTTCGAAATTATTTGCACGGCTAATTCTCGACACACCTCCGACTGATCGGAATAGCTTTTGAGTACGTGCGCGTAGATTTCTGGAAACACCACAGTGAGATCACAGTCAACATTTTCAGGACTCTCAAAAATTTCTTCGCTTAACTTCGTGAGCGCATTTTTTCGCGCTATCTTTGATTCGCTTTGTAAAGCCGTTATATATTGTTCAAGAACACGTCGAGCATTTTCTTCCAAAGCACATTTAGTTTTAGACATTATTTTAAGAATGCTAGTCCTGTTCCAAGAAGAAAACAAAATTCAAGCAGTATTGATAAACAAAGTCAGTTACCATTGGCAACCACTTTTTTTTAACATGGCAATTATTTTCTGCAAATGCGTCTGCATGTTTTAAATACGTGGCTCTAACGTATCTACCACGAGTTTCTCTTATGCACAAACTTTCTACATGTACACGTGTACTCTATTTAGATGTACAATATCTCTATGTAATATTACTATTCTCCATCTCTTAAATTAATAAAGCCGACTGTATTCTGGCCACTCTCTGGAACATTTTATACTCGTAGATAAAACAAACATAATAGTTTCAATATGTTTTTATTATTAAGGGATTGCTGATGGCTCGGGGGTTTTTACTAGCTCCACAAGCTCAGCCAGAGAGGATGAGATTTGCTAATAACCACCCGAACGTCTCTGGAAGAAACCAATTAACGCAAAGACAGTAGTGTTTCGCAAGTACTAGATCCTTTTTTATTTATTGCTATAGTGGGTGGATAAGCTCACGGTCTACCTGGATGAGCACAAATTCTTAATTTTACAGTATAATGGCTGCCCCACCTCTCAAACAGAAACGCATTACTGCTTCACGGTAGAAATTGATAAGGTGGTACCTACCCGTGCGGACTCATAATACTGCCTACTACCACTAAAATTATTTTTGATATATAATATAATATAAATAGTAATATATACCTACTATAGATATATAAATAATATTTAAAATATATCCACTCCTCAGTGTCATATCAAATCTCATTTATGTAAATAATACAGAAACAAGTACATTTTATCAGAAAGAAAATACGATAAGATCAGTGACTGAACTAACTAACACATAATACACACCGTATTAAAAAATCATGGTCAAGCTTAGAGTATACATAAACTAGCTTGCTTATGTATTTTCTAAGTGGTCAAGTTTGTTTTCCCCTCTGAAAATTTTATAGCCATGAGATTAGCTGTCATCTAAAAAAAATTTTAGGCACAGAACACTATTACTTCTAGCGAAGATTGTAGGTATACTGTAAGCTGCTGAGGCCAATTACTCCTAAACATCCACATCACTACGATCAAAAACGTGCACCAATCACAGCTCGCCAAGTACAGCTGTCAACGTCTGCGTTTCTATGAAAGGACGAGATTCTTCCATCATATTCAGTTTTTGAATTAAGTGTATAATCTATGGTTTTTGACAACTTACGTGGTTTTACATTAGCCTTCCCAGTTTTATATTGAAGTGTCTAAATTTATAACACACGAGTTCAAATACTCGTCAAAAATGTTTAAATTTAGTCTGTTTCATTTATTATTTTTGGCTACGGCCGTGCAGGTGGTCCTATCACTTCGAGAAGGTGATTGCGAAGTGTGTGTGAAAACTGTAGAGAAGTTTGCCGCCACGCTATCAGATGATGTGAAGAAAGACCCTAAAAAAATCGAGGCAGAGTTCAAAAAGTTCTGTAAAGGTTCAAAGAACAAAGAAAATAGATTTTGTTACTATTTAGGAGGTCTCGAAGAGTCAGCCACCGGCATTTTGGGAGAATTGTCAAAGCCCTTAAGTTGGTCTATGCCCGCCGATAAAATATGTGAAAAATTGAAGAAAAAAGATGCACAAATCTGTGACCTAAGGTTCGACAAACAAATCGATCTAAACAATGTTGATTTGAAGAAACTAAAAGTACGTGACTTGAAGAAGATTCTGAACGACTGGGATGAGGTCTGCGATGGTTGCATCGAGAAGACTGACTTCATTAAGAGAATAGAAGAGTTAAAACCCAAATACATGGGTAGATCTGACCTCTAAACTAAATAAATACATTAGGTAAGGCTCTGAAGCCAATCATTAAATTTATGAACTGTCTATTAAAAAAATGTGTAGATATATATCAACAAGTTTTGATTAACAGTAAATGTTCAGCCATAAAACTTTACTTTAGACAGTAGTATCAAATTTTGTGATAATTCTGTGTAAATTTTATAATTCATATTGAATTGATATTACGGTAACTGGCTATGTCAAACTGCTTGTGCTTAGTCTTTGTGATGGTTCATTCAAATGCTGATATAGGAGAGTTGAGTAAATTAACAACAAATCAATGCTATGTAATAATATACAAAAGAAAAGTAACAGTAATTGAATAGTAATCAAAATCACTAAAAGAAATGCAAATAATATTTTTAAATAAATCAAACGTATAAAGATGTTTGTGAATCTTCATAAGACAAACATACCAAATGAATTCATTTTTAACCACTCCTGTGTGTTAATATAAAATGTAATTACTTACAATTATTTTTTCTTTTTTCTAGGTGAATTATCAACATTCACATTGTGATATCAACATCATGCAGACCTTTTGTGTGATGTAATATGGACAGTGTATTTGTAAATTAATAAAGTATGAAAGTGTATACAGTGAGAATGAAAGCATGTACACAATAAATTATTATAATTAAATATTTTTCACGTTCATTATTTTTATTTTGTGTAGTAAGTACAATGAAATGAAGAGTTTATGAATTGAACTTCAGAAAAGGATGCTAGGCTAATACATATGCTCAATCTCATGCATATCGACGCTTGAAAGGCAAACGTGACTAAGCGACAATAACTGCTTTGTACATAAATGATAGGCAATAACCATATTCGATGCACAAAAAAAATATATTTCTAGGTCTATTAAAATCATTTCGATCCTACAGCTACTAGCTAAATTCTAATACAGCTGGATTCTTTAAAATAAATTTTGTTTTCAGGTATTTCAACTTTAAATTAGTCTACTGTAAAATTCACGCATTGTCGCTTAGTCACGTTTGCCTTTCAAGCGTCGATATGGATAATGCCCTTATACTCCTACCCACAGTCATTAAAATTGAGTTAAGGGAATGATTGGCCCCTTGGATTGGTCTGTGTTCTTAAAAAAGGTTCTAAAATATGTGGCTGACGAACATATATCAGAATGGAGTATCAGAATTTATGTGGAGTTTTATTTTAAAGTCGTTGTGGCCTAACGGATAAGACGTCTGGTGCATTCGTGTTGAGCGATGCACCCGGTGTTCGAATCTCAGGCGGGTACCAATTTTTCTAATGAAATACGTACTCAACAAATGTTCACGATTGATTTCCACGGTGAAGGAATAATAATTTTAGAACCTTATATCTCAAGGACCTTATGTCTCCTTAGGACCTTAGAACTTATATCTCAAGGTGGGTGGCGCATTTACGTTGTAGACGTCTATAGGCTCCAGTAACCACTTAACACCAGGTGGGCTGTGAGCTCGTCCACCCATCTAAGCAAAACATATCTCCAGCAGAGAACTATCACAAAGGTGGATGTTCGGTGGAGTGGTACCCCCGTCGTCCATAGATCAAAGGACCAGCCATCTCTTTTGCACTATGATCCAGACTCATCGGACTTGCGCAGTGGTGAGAGACTAGACCTACAAAGGTTTCTTTCTGCAGCTTTGGCGAGCGACCAAAAAGCGCGGCTAACAGGGATAGCTAAAGTGCTAAAGTTGAGCTCTGGCAACGTGCTCTGACTTCGCCTTGGCATTAGACTTCTTGTAAGACCTGGAAGCGGCGTTATATTTCCACCTTTCGCCTGAGACGTTAGGATCCGTCGTCTATCCCATGCCGCGTATGTGGACCGCTTGAGTTGAACGCTGCTCAACTCAAGCGGTCCACATACGCGGCCCTACTGGCATTGTTATAACAGGATCCTCTGCGACCCCCGACGGGCACCTCAGAAAAAGGAATGAACAATTCCATCCCCTGAAGCACCATATCTTTAAGCCGGTTCGCACAGACGTCAGGATCACCAGACATTATCTCGTAGAGTAAGTGCACGATTTAAAGGGCGTAATTAATGGTTCCTAGCATTGGTAATATTCGATTCATGATTTCGCATTATGTTGCTTTGTAGTCCTCATGGCTTATAGGATAAAACACTCAGTGCATTCGTATTAAGTGATACTTCTGTACTGGTGTTCGAATCCCGCAGCCAGATAACAATTTTTTAAGTGAATAATTTCCATGATAGAGCAATAACATGGTGTAATGAAAAAAATCAGTCACAAAAAATAAAATTTGCGTAATCACTGAGAGTGGGGCGTCTTGTGACCCCACGGGTAGATACCACTACCTGGCACATTACTGCCGCGAAGCAGTATGTGTTTCAGTTTGAAGGGTGGGTAATTGTACTTTAAAATTGTGACTTGGAATGGAACTCAGGCTGTGACTCAGGTCTCAAGGTGGGTGACGTCATTTACGTTGACGCCTATCATGGGCTTTGATCGTCCACCCATCTAAGCAATAAAAAGTTCTCAATCATGGTAAAATATATAGCTTATGTAAGTTCCACAATAAATTGTTTTAGGATATATTAACACATATGCAGCACACCTTCAGCACAGCCTTTTTGATACCGAATCCTCTGAAACTATTGTACCACTAAGTGTATTGTGAGCTAGTAGTCCCCTATTATACTATAGCAATAAAAACAAACTACCCTCCTTTTCAAATTGATTAACGTAATTTGTATTTTATAAAAGTTAATTAAGGGAATGACTGATATAAACGGATCCTCAGGATGGCATCGACAATTGAGACAATTTACATCCACACGAAATATTATATTCTCTTTAGTACACGTTACGGTGGGTAGAATACGAATGCCATCGAGATATGCTAACCGCCGGTATTTATACAATCATCTTGACCTATTTAAATACAAACTTAGTAGGTAATATTAAACATTGTTCATCTTAATTATTCTGCTGATTATTTACGTACAATTATTATTTAATAATATCGAATTATGTAACATAAATAGCATTAGGGCTTATTGCGCCGGAAGCTGTCAAGCGGAAGGCGCCAATAAAATATTATAAGTATAAAGAAATATGAATGAACTATTTACTTGATTATGAAATTACGAATTATATTACAAGACAATAATAAGTTCTATATATTTCCTAAGTTCGTAAATAATTAATTATGTGAGGCCGGCAGTGTTGCTCGATAACACTGAAGTAACAACAGCAACTTGGCGTTTTAAAGCAAAATAGGTACACACTTTTCGTTTGATGGTTTTGAGAGTAGGCCAGTAATTACACCAATGCAGTTGAGATTGATACTGACTGACATACGGTTTTTACTGGGTCCATTGAGTTATGGTATCTTGAGGAATGGCAACATCTGGCAAAGTGCATTACCACCTGCAACGGTGACCATGACCAGTGTCTTAAGAGTGTAAATGACTGAGAAGAACAAGTTATAGTATACTAATAGACCAATTAATTTCAATCAATCGATCAATAATTCAATCAAAGAAAAAACAAGACATCACAGTACTAATTTATTGCAATTTTTAATGAATGTATGAGTTAAACAAAACATTATATTTTAATTCATACAGCAACAGGTACAGAATCTGTTCTTTAGTGGTATTTGTAGTTCTTGTGGTGCTCTGAAAATGAGACAATATTTATTTTAATGTGACAGTAAAGCTTTGCTAGAAAATGTTGACATAATACATAATTGAATAGGGGAATTCTTTTCAGCCAATTTATTAAATATGATAAAATAATAACTGCCCACTGCACTGCACTGTAATAATAGTTAGAATTAAATTCACTTAGCAGATTATAACATTGACCACATCCCACTAAACAACTACACATCTGTATAGTCTTTATTCACATGAATCATTCTTCGATCTCCAGATAATTAATATGAATAGCATTCAAACTCTTCAGATGTGGATTATTAGTGGAAAATTGTGCTAATAATAAGTTTCGTGTCCAAAAGTTAACCAGGTTGATTACCAAAATAATAATACCAAAATAAGTATACTAACTAATTCTTCCATAGTTGATGGCATAGAAGAAGACCATGCTGCCAACGAGTAGTTGATAGAATGGAGCCATGCCAACCTTCTTAGGTTGTACGTACTTATGTTGCCATCTCCACCAGGCTGAAAGTTTAAAATAATACTATAGTTCAGTATCAGTGACTGTTTTTGAACATGATTTTAATACTGACTTTAAATTTAATTTCATAAATAATAAGTTTTTTTTTTTTTTATCAAATTGAATTGAATGATTTTTTAACATATCTTTGTGGTAATTTAAATTTTTTCTCAAGCAGTGTTTCATACATAACCTAAAATGCTAATAAAAATATAATTGTATTACCTCGACTGAAAGCTCCAGCCACGGCCGAGGGAGTCTTGCTGCGGCGACCGAACCACGAACCGATTTCGTTCAGCTTCAACTGGCTGAATGGAGTATCAGCTGTTAAAAGTAATGTAGAATTACATAACCGAAACTTCAATCAATATCAAGGATCATTGACATAATACGGATGAAACTTACGTTTTCCATAGTAGCGTGCAGGATCGTAAGGCCCATGTACAGCAGGATTATACTCCTTGGGGTAATCACCGAAAGCCATATTTTTAGAAAAGCCCGATGCACTTTTCTAAAAATCAATTTGAGTAGGTACCTACCTAATACTTATTTCAGTTTTCCGAAAGATACCAACTGTCGGAAGTGTCAAGTGTCATAAATCGAATAACCATAAAGTTAAATACAAGGGACAGTGACTAACAAGATCGCGCGTACATATTTTCAAGAATCAAAATAATATGAACTTTCAATAAGAGTGTACTTTATTTGTACTTTATTTGTACACGAATACTACCTATTAAATTAAATATATTCCAAAAAGGCAAAAAATCTAACTTGTTTGATAATAATAATTGAATTGTGTGAATGTCTGTTTTCGGGCCTAGAATAGCACCACCCCATCTCTTCACATAGGTGTATATTGTAAGAGGAACTAAGCAGCGTTTTCTAAGTACCTATTATAGCTGCATTCTGTGACGGGCAATTAAAAAAATGTTAGTCACCGAAATTCACGGTTACTTTATAAATTACACTGATAATTCCTCTTCCTATTCTACTTCCTTCTAAATACTCCTCCTACCGTTTTTCTTATACTGCTTAAATGTGTGAACGGACTCACAGCCCACCTCGTGTTATGTGGTTACTTGAGCCCATAGACATCTACAACGTAAATGCCACCACTCACCTTGAGATATAAGTTCTAAGGTATCTGTGTAGTTACAACGGCTGTCCCGCCCTTCAAACCGAAGCGCATTACTGCTTCACGGCAGAAATAAGCAGGGCGGTGGTACTTATCCTTGCGGACTTACAAGAGGTCTTACCACCATAATATAATGTCTTATAATAATTCTGCGGGTTGCTATAAAGATAACTATTTTTTGGTCAAAAACTTAGTAAGACACTAATTAAGAGAGTACGTAGCGATATATAAAACTAAAAATAAATAAATAGGGAAGAGAAATTGTAAAATGATTACAGTAACACCCCAACCCGAAATGATACAAAAATATCACTAAAAATAAATCTTTTTTTTTTATTGCTTAGATGAGTGGACGAGCTCACAGCCCACCTGGTGTCAAGTGGTTACTGGTGCCCATAGACATTTACAACGTAAATGTGCCACCCACCTTGAGATATAAGTTCTAAGATCTCAGTATAGTTACAACGGCTGCCCCACCCTTAAAACCGAAACGCATTACTGCTTCACGGCGGAAATAGGCGGGGTGGTGGTACCTACCCGTGCGGCCTCCCGAGAGGCCCTACAACCAGTAATTACGCAAATTATAATTTTGCGGGTTTCATTTTTATTACACGATGTTATTCCTTCACCGTGGAAGTCAATCGAGAACACTTGCTAAGTACGTATTTCATTAGAAAAATTGGTACCCGCCTGCGGGATTCGAACATCGTTGCATCGCTCAATACGAAGCACCGGACGTCTTATCCTTTAGGCCACGACGACTTCAAATCTTGAACCTAAATATCTTGCAAGCAGGATAACATTTTGAAACAATGCTTACATGGCTTTCAGTTTCATTAAATTAATTTACCCTTTTGTTTCAGTCGAATTGATTAATAATCAAGCTTTCTAATTTAGTTAGGAACGTAGATTAATCGATGTAATAGAATACACCATCTTTCCGTAATTGCGAACAATTTCCTGTCTAATTAGGATTCCACCGAGTGAAAAATATTACTTGATCTGACCGACCACATGTTGTTCAGATTTTGTGATACAACTAATCTTGTACGAGTTATTAGAGCTCTTCTAGTTTTTGTCGAATCTTTTTTTATACTACAAGACGCCTGTTAAAGCGATTGTTGAAATGACATGCAACCTGTTGATTTGCCTTAAATTCTCAGCGAAATCAATATAATGTGGTAGAAATAAATGTCAAAGTTTCTGATAACTGTATACAAGATTTACTAGGTATGAAAACTCTCCACGATTATTTTTACAAGTTTTTTTTAATACTAGAGGTCCCGCAGTAGTCGAAATTCGACTATAATTAATGGGAATTGTAAGTTTGTACACTACTATGATTGTATTATAAACTACTATAATCACAAATTTCGCCAAGATTAAACTATAAAAAATATGAACAAAGACAAACCATATTCTATTCTCAATTTGACAACAGACGTCAAGAACAAAAGTTTGACAATAAATAGTATGCATACGTGTGTGCGTCAAATACATGGTATGTAGTGTGAGTAATGTTTTCTTTATTGATTTAATGTATATTTTATGCATTATTTTAAAAATATATTAGCATTGGGCACTTCGTCTCTATATTCTCTACAAGTGTGGAAAATTTCATACTTCTCCGTCCGCGCAATTTTCGTAAAAAGGGATACAAAGTTTTTGCTTCACGTATTAATATATAGATGAATTATCTCAACACTTTTGCCACTTCAAGAATAATTCTTAATGTCAATTTGTTAAAAATGTCATAAGTCAATCGTCAGACATTGTCTATGATTATACAGCAATTTTTGTTCATTGTACGAATTGAATTGACTACCGTTGTATTCGCTTTAATAAATATTAGTCTGCTGAAAAAATACTAAAATGGTCTTAGAAAGTACTATGATCTGTGTGGACAATAGTGACTACATGAGAAATGGAGATTTCTTGCCGACACGACTGCAAGCTCAGCAGGATGCTGTTAATTTGGTATGTCATTCCAAAACACGATCCAATCCTGAGAATAATGTCGGATTATTAACTCTTGCGAACGTCGAAGTATTAGCCACACTTACTAGCGACGTAGGACGTATCATGTCCAAGCTCCATCGCGTCCAGCCAAACGGTGACATCAATCTATTGACCGGAATCCGCATTGCACATTTAGCTTTAAAACACCGTCAGGGAAAGAATCACAAGATGCGCATAGTAGTTTTTGTCGGTTCCCCTGTCAACACTGACGAAAAGGAACTCGTAAAACTAGCTAAAAGGCTAAAGAAGGAGAAAGTCAACTGTGATGTTGTTTCTTTTGGAGAGGATTCAGAAAACAACCCTCTTTTGACCACCTTTGTCAACACACTAAATGGGAAAGATACATCGACTGGGGGAAGTCACCTTGTGTCTGTGCCAGCCGGAGGCTGTGTTGTGCTTTCTGAGGCTTTGATAACAAGTCCTCTGATAGGTGGTGATGGAGCAGGCCCTTCTGGCTCTGGTTTGTCTCCTTTCGAATTTGGAGTAGATCCCAATGTGGACCCAGAGCTTGCATTAGCTCTACGTGTGTCGATGGAAGAACAAAGACAACGTCAAGAAGAAGAGTCCCGTCGTCAACAGACCACAACTGAAGGCGAAACTGGTACTGCCACTGAAGGAGCAGATACAGCAGTAGAGAGAGCCATTGCTATGTCTCTCGGTCGTGATGCAATGGAACTCTCTGAAGAGGAGCAGATTGCGCTTGCAATGCAAATGAGCATGCAACAAGAAGCACCCCAGGCTGAAGAGAGCATGGATGTTTCTGAGGAATATGCTGAAGTAATGAATGATCCAGCATTTTTACAGAGTGTGCTGGAGAACCTTCCCGGAGTAGACCCACAGAGTGAAGCCATCAGAAATGCTATGTCAACAATCAAGAAGGAGAAGGATGAGAAAGACAAAGACGGAAAAGGATCCACATCTAAAGAGAATTAAGTTTATTTACTTTTTCATTTTCTTTTGAATAGATACATGTTTGTAAGCTTCAACATTGGAACATGACAGTGTTGATATACCTATAAATTTAAATAAATAACACTATTGTACACCGTCATTATTTCCACGAGATCCAATTCAAACCTTCAATTTTGTCATACACTGTAACAAAAGAGCCTCTGAAAAATAAAATTAGAATAATTAAAAATAAGTGATTTTTGATATGTATGTCTGTTTTTCACTTTTAAATATTTCTGCATTATCGAGAAAAATCAAAGCCAGCCTCATCTGCTTTCGATTATGCTGCTTAAATTAACATGAATGGTGGAATAAATATTTCACATTACTAAATAGCTTACTACAGAGCAAGTAACCATTTCAGACATGGGCTTTTATTCCTGTTTGTATTTATTTTATTATGCACTATTGTGAGTGTGGCTTAGGGGGCTAACACTTTTTTATTTTTTTTTATTGCCTAGATGTGTGGACGAGCTCACAGCCCACCTGAGTGTTAAATGGTTACTGAAACCCATAGACATCTATAACGTAAATGCGCCACACACCTTGAGATACAAGTTCTAAGGTCTCAGTATAGTTACACATCATTGAACACCACCACTCACTACCAGTAATTACACAATTTCTTCAACCTTGCATTGTTTTAATTTTATTAGATTATCCTTTATTGTTTATATATATACACTTTATTGTGTATTTGGGACATGTTATTTAGTTAGAAAAGTTTGTAGCCAACATAAAGCTTAAACCCAAATGGCACATTTTATTACATTAATTCAAACAAATACCTCATGTATTTTACCCATATCGGGCAGGTATATATTTTCTGAGGTTGTCGCTTTGATTCATGTACCTTTAATTAAATTGTTGAAAATGTAATTTTTTTGTATGGTTCCCAATGTCATCTATGAACTTTAACAATGCATATATTCTGATGGTGATTCAATTGAAGATGCAACTGGGCATTAAAACAAAATCCATTAAGCCAGTAATGAACATTAAGCGCATAAGTATGGCTTACCCATGTAAAAAGACCACAGAGTTTGATGACCTTTTGATTAAAAAAATAACCATTTATCCTTTCAAAATTACATAAAACCAAAATGACTAACATGCGTCTTTTTTAAATTGTTTACTTTGAAATTTTTTTTTTACTTCCATCAACTGCTGCCTGCGTTTTGCTTCATCAAATGGTTTGTAATTCTCTGAAGAAAAATAAATCATATTTAAATGTGTTTAGACCATTCATTTTACGTTCTAGCGGTATTTGTTTTTGTGGAATGAAATTTACGCAGAAAAAACTGCTCAATTACTTATAGGTTTTTAAGTTTTTTAATCCGCCAACTGGTCGTTTCATGTACAAGTTATAAGTTCTCTATTGAATAGTGACATCAGTATTCACCTAACGAGGATATATAAAAAAAAATGTGCAACGAAAAATCAATCAATAGACAAATCACACTTCCCAACTCACGTTAATTCTGGCCCGGCGAGGTATCCCAGGGTGTGAGTTGGCTGCGCCGTCTATACAGGCTTCGGTTAAACCACTTACCGGGATGCCAGGCAGCCGTGATAGTACTATCGACCACCGCCATTGTCAGCGTGCAGTGCCAAAAATGCTATTCTTTTTTTTTAGCTTAGATCGGTGGACGAGCTCACAGCCCACATGGTGTTAAGTGGTTACTGGAGCTCATAGACATCCACAACCCAAATGCGCCACCCACCTTGAGATGTAAGCTCTAAGGTTTTAGTATAGTTACAGTGGCTACCTCACCCTTCAAACCGAAACGCATTACTGCTTCACGGTAGAAATAGACAGGGTGCTGGTATGGTACCTACCCGTGCGGACTCGCAAGAGGTCCTACCACCAGTAATCCAGTATTCAAGTGAAACGCGTCACCCCGCCTTTATAGCCTGTAATAAGCTCACACTTATCTACCCATCAAAAGGGCTGATGCGGGTTGTTGGTGATAGGGGGTGTTTAGTTGGTGCAACAATGAAATGCTCCGATAAACATAAGTAACGCGTAGATAAAAGTCTGCGGATCCCCTCCCGACCCAAGAAAAGATAAGAAGTGGCTGTATTGTCTTTGAACTCAAATTAACCAAAACTTAAATTGAAGGCCAAATTGAAGGGTGCATTCAAATGAAATTCACGCAAAATCATTTACCGCGTCTCTTCGTTAGTTGGAGATCGCGTGACCTATCTACTTAGGTATTAGTAACTTTGTATGCGAATAAAATAATCTATTTATTAATTACGATTTTGTGTGATATTTTTCGAGTCATCATCTCGTTTACCATTGTTGAGTAGTAAAAATGAACTCTTTATGTCCTCGAGCTGGGGCTTAAAACTCTTCGT